>NC_053497.1:170270962-170438462 GCF_905171775.1 Rana temporaria
CCAGATTGTGGTCAAGTTTGTATTTCTGTAAATGTGTTTCAATGTGATGTAGTTTTCATTAATTTTTTTGTCTATAATGTCTGTATGTAAATAAATCTTTTTAAATTTACTCAATATGAATTACTCAGGTTTTTGAACCTATACAAAACAGTACCGGTATAGTCCTCTCCGCCCACATTTTTTCATTGGAGTTTTGGGGTTGTGGGGAATCCCTGAGATCCCTCTATCTATATCAGTATACCTTCTCCAGGCAAAGCCTAGGAGAAAAAGGACCATCCAACATTGCATCTTCTCCAGGTAAAGCCTAGGAGGTAAAGGACCATCCAACACTACATCTTCTCCAGGCAAAGCCTAGGAGGTAAAGGACCATCCAACACTACATCTTCTCCAAGCAAAGCCTAGGAGGTAAAATACTATGCAACACTACATCTTCTCCAGGCAAAGCCTAGGAGGTAAAAGACTATTCAACATTACATTCTTTCTAGGCCTGAAAGCCTGATAGGCAACGGACCATCCAAAGCTACATGCTCTCTATGCCTGAAAGCCTTGGAGGCAAAGTAACATCCAGCTTTACAACTTTGCAACTTTTCCAGGTAAAGCTTAGGAGGTAGAGGACCATTTAACACTACACCTTCTACAGGTAAAGCCTAGGTGGTAAAGGACCATTCAACACTATATCTTCTCCAAGCAAAGCCTGAGAGGAAAAGGACCATTCAAAATTACATATTTTTCAGGCAAAGCCTAGGGGGCAAAGTACCATCCAATGCTACAGTCTCTCCAGGCAAAGCCTGGCAAGTAAAGGACCATCCAACATTACATCTTCTCCAGGTAAAACATAGGAGGTAAAGGACCATTCAACACTACACCTTCTCATGGCAAAGCTTGGGAGGAAATGGACCATCCAACACTACACCTTCTCATGGCAAAGCTTGGGAGGAAATGGACCATCCAACACTACACCTTTTCCAGGTAAAGACTATGAGGTGCAGGACCATCCAACACTGCATCTTCTCTAGTTCTGAAAGCCTGGAAGGCATAGGACCATCCAAGGCTACATTCTCTTCAGGTAAAAACCTGGGAGGTAAAGAACCATTCAACATTGCATTTTCTCTGGTCAAAACCTAGGAGGTAAAGGACCATTCAACGCTACATCCTCTCCAGGCCAGGAAGCCTGGGAGGCAAAGTACCATCCAGCACTACATCTTTTCCAGGTAAAGCCTAGGAGGTAAAGGAAGGACCATCCAACACTACACCTTCTCCGGGTAATGCCTAGGAGGCAAAGGACCATTCAACACTATATCTTCTCCAAGCAAAGCCTGAGAGGTACCATTCAACATTACATATTCTTCAGGCAAAGCCTAGGGGGGCAATTTACCATCCAATGCTACATTCTCTCCAGGCAAAGCCTGGCAAGTAAAGGACCATCCAACATGACATCTTCTCCAAGCAAAGCCTGAGAGGTAATGGGCCATTCAACATTACATATTCTTCAGGCAAAGCCTAGGGGCCAAAGTACCATCCAACGCTACATTCTCTCCAGGCAAAGCCCGGCAAGTAAAGGACCATCCAACCTTTTTATTTTCTCCAAGCAATGCCTGGGAGGTAGAGGACTATCCAACATTACATCTTTTCCAGGTAAAGCCTGGGAGGTAAAGTACCATCCAACGCTACATCTTCTCTGGGCAAAGCTTGGGAGGTAATGGACCATCCAACACTACACCTTCTCCAGGTAAAGACTATGAGGTACAGGACCATCCAACGCTGCATCTTTAGGTCTGAAAGCCTGGGAGGCATAGGACCATCCAAGGCTACATTCTCTCCAGGTAAAAACCTGGGAGGTAAAAAACCATCCAACATTGCATTTTCTCTGGTCAAAACCTAGGAGGTAAATGACCATTCAACTCTACATCCTCTCCAGGCCTGGAAGCCTGGGAGGCAAAGTACCATCCAGCACTACATCTTTTCCAGGTAAAGCCTAGGAGGTAAAGGAAGGACCATCCAACACTACATCTTCTTCAGGTAATGCCTAGGACCATTCACATTACATATTCTCCAGGCTAAGCCTAGGGGACAAGGGTACCATCCAATGCTACATTCTCTCCAGGCGAAGTCTGGGAAGTAACGGACCATCCAACAATATATCTTCTCCAAGCAAAGCCTGGGAGGTAGAGGACAATCTAACACTACATTTTCTCCAGGTAAAGCCTGGATGGTAAAGGACCATCCAACACTACATCTTCTCCATGTAAAGCCTTCAACATCCAACGCTGCATCTTCTCAAGGTCTGAAAGCCTGAGAGGCAGAGGACCATCCATTGCTACATTCTCTCCAGGTAAAAACCTGGGAGGTAAAGAACCAACCAACATTTTTCTCTGGGCAAAACCTAGGAGGTAAAGGACTATCCAATGCTACGTCCTCTCTTGGCCTGAACGCTTGGGAGGTAAAGGATCATCCAACACTACATCTTCTCCATCCAACAATGCATTTTCTCTGGTCAAAACCTAGGAGGTAAAGGACTATACAATGCTACATCCTCTCTTGGCCTGAAAGCTTGGGAGGTAAAGGACCATCCAACACTACATCTTCTCCAAGAAAAGCCTGAGAGGTAAAGGACCATTCACATTACACATTCTCCAGGCAAAGCCTAGGGGCCAAAGTACCATACAATGCTACATTCTCTCCAGGGGAAGTCTGGGAAGTAAAGGACCATCCATCTTCTCCGGGCAAAGCCTGGGAGGCAAAGGACTATCCAACAACACTATGTTCTAGCCAGGCAAAACCTGGTAGGCAAACGGACCATCCAACGTTGCATCCTCGTCAGGGAGGTAAAAGACCAACCAAACTACATCTTCTCTTTTTTTCCGACGGAAAAAATTATATCGGAAATTTCGTTCGTCTGTACGGAACTCTGACGGAGAAAAAAAACACGCATGCTCAGAATCAAGTCAACGCATGCTCGGAAGCATTGAACTTCATTTTTCTCGGCTCGTCGTACGTGTTGTACGTCACCGCGTTTTTGACGGTCAGAATTTGGTGTGACCGTGTGTATGCAAGACAGCTTGAGCAGAATTCCGTTGGAAAAACCCGTCGGAGTTTATTCCGATGGAAAAACCAATCGTGTGTACAGGGTGTTTCGTCACATATGGCGACCCATCACACTTGGCTACCCGCTGGAGCGCGCATGCACGACGCCGCCATATGCGTTCCAACTCTTTTTCAAATGCTAAATTCTCATCGAAAAGCAATTACTAAAGTGTTCACAAATTCCTTTCAGCTAAATTCTCTAGCTATATTCTTCATCACATTCGGCTACCCATCACATTTGTAAAAGTGTTGGAACGCATATGGCGGCGTCGCGCATTCGCACTCCAGCGGGTAGCCATATGTGACGAAACAAGGGCATTAGACAGACAGCAATGGCGGCCTCCATATTTCTCCCCATACAGGTTTTAAGGAAAAGAGAGAGATTTTTGCGTCTTCCTGCAGCTCGTGTAGTCTGATCTCCCTGATGTTCTGATCCATTTTACAGGCTGGCAGCATTAACAAAGAAATATTCTTATGCAACATTTTCATATTTACCTTATTAAAAAGGCATGTTGAACATGATGAAAAAAAATAACTAAGTATACAGAATACGACACAAAGCTTCCTCTTGTTTTGTTTACTCCTTTCATTCCAGCTTGGAATCACGAGCTGAAGCACCTTGATCTGCTCTCAGTACCTTCACGCCATCTCTTGCTGACCCTGGAAACCGGGTTTAAGCATCGATTGTCTCGGTTGCGGTTGCTAGGGTCATTGTCATGGCAACAAGCAGAAAACATCACGCTATGGATATATGTTTATTACAACTGCTGCGGCGATCAATTGCACGACATCAGAAACTTGCGCTCTTGTTTAGCTATGGAAGCTTACCTGTGATACCCCTGTCTGTCATACGGGGCCAGTCCAATGCTGTATCCTGGCCTAGGCCTAGGCAAACAAGACCCAGGCCTAGGGTAATTTTTTTTACCATCCCTGTCCCGTTGCAGAGATTTCCCTTCACTTCCTGCCCCATAGCCAAACAGGAAGTGAGAGGAAATATATTCAAATTAAGGGAAGCCATTGCCCATCCCCACTCAAACATTTCAGGGCTGGGTGTGACTGACAGAAAGGGGTGGGTCATATTTAAATTAGGGGGTAGTCAGGCCTAGGGCAGCACAAAACCTAAATACACCACTCGGCAAGTCCCAGGCTTGAAGGATCCGTCCCAGGTCCATTTCCAACCAACTTCTTATCATCCCACTTCAGGGAGAGATTCCCCATCAGGCCACATGTGGGCGCTGCGTCTTGTCTCCCAACATTTTTAGGGCCCACACAGGGGCTCCCTCCTTCCTCTCTTTTTCAATCCAATTTTCATTTCTTTAAACACTTCAGCCCCGGAGGATTTGGCTTCACAATGACCGGACCGTTTTTTTTTTTTTTGCAATTCGGCACTGCGTCACTTTAACTGACAATTGCGCGGTCGTGCGACGTGGCTCCCAAACAAAATTGACGTCCTTTTTTCCCCACAAATAGAGCTTTCTTTTGGTGGTATTTGATTACCTCGGGGGTTTTAATTTTAACTCAAAACATGCAACCTGTAGAATTTTTTAAACGTTGCCTATTCCACGAGCGGACGCAATTTTGACGCGTGACATGTTGGGTATCAATTTACTCGGCATAACATTATCTTTCACAATATAAAAAAAATTGGAATAACTTTTACTGTTGTCTTTTTTTTTTTGTTAAAAAAAGTGTATTTTTCCCCCCAAAAAAGTGTGCTTGTAAGACCACTGCGCAAATACGGTGTGACAGAAAGTATTGCAACGATCGCCATTTTATTCTCTAGGGTGTTAGAATAAAAAAATATATATAATGTTTGGGGGTTCTAATTAGAGGGAAGGAGATGGCAGTGAAAGCAGTGAAGAAAACACATTAGAACTGCTGTTTTACTTGTAATGCCAACATCCACCACCAGATGGCGCAAGGTCACAGAAGTAAGCTTGGGCCTTCACAAGTCTGCAAAGCCGCGGCCTCAATTACCTGCCATCGTGGGTCCGCCGCGATCACGCGGCGGGGGAGGTGGGGGCGCACGGAGACACAGGATCCTGTGCCCGCGACGCCCGGTAATTGAGGCTACAGCCTTGTAAGCCGCAAAGCCGCGGCCTCAATTACCGGCGGGCGCCAGGTCACAATTTCTTGTCGCAATTGCGACCGGGCGCCCGGATATTGTCGAGCCCTGCTCTATTGGATGAGATGTGGTGAGTGTGGAGACCATTGGAGTGCAGGGACCTCATTGTCCAGTGGTGGGATGATTGGATCTTTGTGACATGGTGACATTATACTGCTGGGATGAGCCATCAGAAGATGGGGACACTGGAGTCATAAAGGGATGGACATGGTCAGTAACAATACTCAGGTAGGACGTGGTGTTTAATATGATGCTCAATTGGTACTACGGGGTCTAAAGTGTGCCAAGAAAATATCCCCCACACCATTACACCACCACCAGCCTGAACCGGTGATACAAGGCAGGATGGATCCATGCTTTCCTGTTATATACATTGACCCCACCATCTGAATGTTGCAGCTGAAATAGAGACTCATCAGATCAGGCAATGTTTTTCCAATCTTCTATTGTCCAATTTTGGTGATCCTGTGTGAATTGTAGCCTCCGTTTCCTGTTCTTAGCTGACAGGAGTGGCACCCGGTGTGGTCTTCTGCTGCTGTAGCCAATCTGCTTTAAGGTTCGATGTGTTGTGCGTTCAGAGATGGTATTCTGCGTATCTTGGTTGTAACGAGTGGCTGTGGCACACTAGTGTGGGGTCCAGGGGCTTAAAGCAGGCAATACAGTCTCCTCACTGCCTGTCAAATGCTCTCTGAAGAGCAATCCAAATGCGTAGCGCTCCTTGGAGACCAAATGTGTGAAGGAGGCCTTAGGAAATTCTACAGTCTGTCCGTGTCCTGATCCGTGCGGATCTGATGCGCTCGGAGATTCATGCAGTTCCCTGCAGCTGGCCACCTGTCAATGATTTGAGCACGCTGCCTCTACCTGTGCACCCCAGGAGGGTGAAGATGGCTCTTCACATTGATGTACGGATCAGTACGCCGAGGGCTGGCCCAAGACATTGTGCTGCCTGGGTCCAAGAATGAAATTCTGCCCCCCCCCACCCCCCAAAAAAAGAAAAACCATGCCCACCAAAAGGCCCCCACATCCATTATTTTATATCACGATAATTAAAGCTAAAATAAAATTTATCAGGCATTCAGATTTACATGTAACAGCACCTTGTCTGTATACAAAATATATGACATCCTTATGTTCAATTCCAAGGGGCGGGCTAGGGTAGTATATGCACAGGCTAGGGCAGTATAGGTGCAGGCTAGGGCATTATAGGGGCAGGCTGGGGTTGTATAGTGGCAGGCTGGGGTAGTATAGGGACAGGCTAGGGCATTATAGGGGCATGATGGGGTAGTATAGGGGCAGGTTGGGTAGTATATAGACAGGCTAGGGTAGTATAGGGGCGGGCTAGGGTAGTATAGGGGCGGGCTAGGGCAGTATAGGGGCAAGCTAGGGTAGTATATAGACAGGATAGGGTAGTGTATAGGGGCAGGTTAGGGCAGTATATAGACAGGCTAGGGCAGTATAGGGGCAGGTTAGGGCAGTATATAGACAGGCTAGGGTAGTATATAGACAGGCTAGGGCAGTGTAGGGGCGGGCTAGGGTAGTATATGGGCAGGCTAGGGCAGTATGGGGCAGGCTAGAGCAGTATGGGGCAGTATAGACAGGCTAGGTTAGTATGTAGACAGGCTAGGGTAGTATATAGACATTATAGGGCAGTATAGGGATGGGCTAGGGTAGTATATAAACCGGCTAGGGTACTATATGGACAGGCTAGGGTACTATATGGACAGGCTAGGGTAGTATATGGACAGGCTAGGGTAGTATATGGACAGGCTAGGGTAGTATATGGACAGGCTAGGGTAGTATATGGACAGGCTAGGGTAGTATATGGACAGGCTAGGGTAGTATATGGACAGGCTAGGGTAGTTTATGGACAGGCTAGGGTAGTATATGGACAGACTATGGCAGTATAGGGGCAGGCTGGGGTAGTTATACACACAGGCTAGGGTAGTATATGGACAGGCTAGGGTAGTATAGGGGCAGGCTGGGGTAGTATATACACACAGGCTAGGGTAGTATATGGACAGGCTAGGGTAGTATAGGGGCAGGCTAGGGTAGTATATAGACAGGCTAGGGCAGTGTAGGGGCGGGCTAGGGTAGTATATGGGCAGGCTAGGGCAGTATGGGGCAGGCTAGAGCAGTATGGGGCAGTATAGACAGGCTAGGTTAGTATGTAGACAGGCTAGGGTAGTATATACACAGGCTAGGGTAGTATATAGACATACTAGGGCAGTATAGGGATGGGCTAGGGTAGTATATAAACCGGCTAGGGTAGTATATGGACAGGCTAGGGTAGTATATGGACAGGCTAGGGTAGTATATGGACAGGCTAGGGTAGTATATGGACAGGCTAGGGTAGTATATGGACAGGCTAGGGTAGTATATGGACAGGCTAGGGTAGTTTATGGACAGGCTAGGGTAGTATATGGACAGACTATGGCAGTATAGGGGCAGGCTGGGGTAGTTATACACACAGGCTAGGGTAGAATATGGACAGGCTAGGGTAGTATATGGACAGACTAGGGTACTATATTGACAGGCTAGGGTAGTATAGGGATGGGCTAAGGTAGTATATGGACAGGCTAGGGTAGTATAGGGATGGGCTAAGGTAGTATATGGACAGGCTAGGGTAGTATAGGGATGGGCTAAGGTAGTATATGGACAGGCTAGGGTAGTATAGGGATGGGCTAAGGTAGTATATGGACAGGCTAGGGTAGTATAGGGATGGGCTAGGGTAGTATATGGACAGGCTAGGGTAGTATATGGACAGGCTAGGGTAGTTTATGGACAGGTTAGGGTTGTATATGGACAAACCATGGCAGTATAGGGGCAGGCTGGGGTAGTATATACACACAGGCTAGGGTTGTATAGGGGCAGGCTGGGGTAGTATATACACACAGGCTAGGGTTGTATATGGACAGACTAGGGCAGTATAGGGGCAGGCTGGGGTAGTATATACACACAGGCTAGGGTTGTATAGGGGCAGGCTGGGGTAGTATATACACACAGGCTAGGGTAGTATATGGACAGGCTAGGGTAGTATAGGGGCAGGCTGGGGTAGTATATACACACAGGCTAGGGTAGTATATGGACAGGCTAGGGTAGTATAGGGGCAGGCTGGGGTAGTATATACACACAGGCTAGGGTAGTATATGGACAGACTAGGGCAGTATAGGGGCAGGCTGGGGTAGTATATACACACAGGCTAGGGTAGTATATGGACAGACTATGGCAGTATAGGGGCAGGCGGAGTGCCCAGCAGGCAGCTGTCATGACACACAAAAGGGAAAAAAATCTTGGTCGTCAATTTGCTGGGTATATAGAAGAGATGGAGAGGTGTCCGTGGTTCAGTTTGCTGCCCCCCTCAAAGTGCTGCTGGGGTCCAATGGACCCACTGGGTACGCCTGTGTGAATAAGGCCTTACTGTGTTGGGCTTTGTATGCCATCTGACAGGGGTGTCTGGCTGGTTGAACAGAACTACACGTTGTTCAGCAGATTAGACAGTTCGGGCCTGTGTGTGTTTCAGCGTTCAGCCATGTGTGTCGCTTTCAATTCACACTATTGCATTGCGGTAACGTGCGACAGAACAATCAATCTACCATACACCACCGCAAAGTGCGATAACGCATGTAATGAAGGAGCATTGCAGTGTCATTCCTTTTGAATGCCTTCCCAATGTACCTTGCCAGCGCACCACAACGCTCAGATGCGAACCACCACTGCACTGCTGTGTCTTGAGATGAAAAACAAAAAATTCATTTAAAAACTGCCTTGTGGTGTGTTGGTAGTCCAATTAAAATAAATTGGTTGCCTTACCGCAACGCACGCAATACGGTAAAGACCTTGGCCCGGATTCAGGTAGATTTGCCCCCGCAAATTTACTGCGCTACCCGCGATTCACGGAGCAGCAGCTCCGTAAATTGCGTGTGTGCGCTGTGTAAACTTGCCCTGCGTAAGGGCGCCTAATGTAAATGATCCCGTAGGGGGCGGGAATCATTTAAATTAGGCACGCTCCCGTGCCGAGCGTAGAGCGCATGCTCCGTCCGGAAACTTTCCCGACGTGCATTGCGGCAAATGACGTCGCAAGGACGTCATTTGCTTCAAAGTGAACGTGAATGGCGTCCAGCGCCATTCACGAATCACTTAGGCAAATTACGTAAAATTCGAGCGTCGCGACGCGGGAACGACGGGTATACTTTAGCATTGGCTGCCCCTGCTATTAGAAGGGGCAGCCTTACGCTAAACACGCCGTACGGAAACAGCGTAAATTGCGTACGCAGGGCTCGCGCAACATTGTGAATCGGTGTTAGTATGCAATTTTCATACTATACACTGAGCACAATGGGAGCGCCCCACTAGCGGTCATCGCTAGAATGCAGCCTAAGATATGCGTGGCATAAGAGCCTTATGCCACGCAGATTTTAGGCTGCAGTCGGCGTTGCGATGTTCCTGAATCAGGAGCATTCGTAACGCCGGGGCAAGTAAGCAATTGCGCTGTGTAACCTATGGTTACACAGGCGCAATTGCTGCTTGAATCCGGGCCCTGTGCGTTTTTTGAAGTTGGCGTCTAACTCGTCATGATTCTGCTTCAACATGGGCAATACTAAGCTTTGTAGTTCTACGCGGTTGCCAGGCCTGACCTTCCATGTATCTCTCCTTTCACTTTCTGTGTCAGTGACTCTGTGTGTGTTCGAAGATTGTAAAAGATCCGTCAGAAATCCCTTTGACCTAAATACAGAGTGAATGAAGGAGAGTGAGGAGAAGTGGGAACACTTGTATGCCAAGCAGGGGGGGGACTGGCACAATCCCCTTCTCCTCCGCAACCAATCTGATCGTCTCTTTCATTTCTCCGGGCTCACTTGTACTTCCGCCTTCTACTTCTGCAACTTGCTTCCTTCCATGGTGGCCAATGGGTTGGACTTGTTTCCAGGGACACATAAAGTGATGTTACTAATCTGCTAAATGAGGGTTTGGTATTGGTGGGTTTCAAACTATGGTGGCCTGTGTGTTGACCCCTTGGACATGAGTTGACCACCACATTCTACCTAGCTCATAATATCCATTAACCTTCCTTCCTGTCCCTTTCCCCAACACAAGGGGGTGGATTCAAGAAGCAATTGCGCTTGTGTAACCATAGGTTACACAGCGCAATTGCTTACTTCCCCTCGGCGTAACGACTGCTCCTGATTCAGGAACCTCGTTACGCCGACTGCAGCCTAAGATCTGCGCGGCATAAGGCTCTTATGCCCGCATATCTTAGGCTGCATTCTTGCGATGGCCGCTAGGTGGCGTTCCCGTTGTGCTCAGCGTATAGTATGCAAATTGCATACTAACACCGATTCACAACGTTGCGCGAGCCCTGCGTACGCAATTTACGTTGTTTCCGTACGGCGGTTTTTGCGTAAGGCTGCCCCTGCTATTAGCAGGGGCAGGCCATGTTACGTATACCCGTCGTTCCCGCGTCGCGAAATTTGAATTTTACGTACTTTGCGTAAGTGATTCGTGAATGGCGCTGGACGCCATTCACGTTCACTTTGAAGCAAATGACGTCCTTGCGACGTCATTTGCCGCAATGCACGTCGGGAAAGTTTCCCGAAGGAGCATGCGCTCTACGATCGGCGCGGGAACGTGCCTAATTTAAATGATTCCCGCCCCCTACGGGATTTAAATTGCGCGCGCTTGCGCCGGGCATTTTGCCGGCGTGCCCGCGCAATTTACGGAGCTTCTGCTCCGTGAATCGAGGGCATCGAAAAAAAAAAATTGCGGGGGCGCAGGGCAAAATCGTTGCCCTGCGCCTCCGTAATAAATGCGCAAATCTAGCTGAATCCGGGCCAAGGACAAGTTTCTAGTTGTGCAGGTAGCGAAAAAATTGTCTCCATGCAGGATGAATGTGGTTGCTCTTGATGTCACAGGGGTCCCAATGTTGGGTCCTCTAGGGCAGGGGTCGTCAACCTCCGGGCCGCGGCCCACTACCGGGCCGTAGCGCCTCTGCAGCCGGGCCGCAGCGGGCAGCATGACATTGTAAGGTGGGCGGGCGGATGAGAGAAGCGCGCTCTCACTCTTTGCCCACTTGCTGGTCCTACACTCACGTCTGCTCACTCTCCCCCACCTCCCTTGATTGGTCGCTTTCCGATCTAGGGGCGGGATACGCAGACGTCACGTCTCCATGACGAAGTCGGCAACGATCCCCTTGCTATGATGTGCACGCGCGGCCCGCTACACGGCCTCCCTGCACATCCACGTCAGACGCATTGAGCGTGGTTGGTTGCTAGGTTACCGCCGCGGCACACACGAATACCGCTCACCCTGCACTGGCGCCATCCAATCGCCATTACATCTCTCACCGCTTGCCCTTTTACTCCACTCTCCTGCGTCCACTCAACGACCACTGAATCAGTGCTACCAATGCAGTGACAATCCAAATCTGGTGGCACTGGCAGGTGATGTGGAAAGTGACATTCCTCATCTGGTGGCACTGGCAGGTGACGTGGCAAGTGAATCAGCCGCATATATCCGAACGTCGCAACTCAGAGATACGACGGCGTATCAGGAGTTACCCCGTTGTATCTCTATCTGAATCTGGCCCACGGTGTGCATAAACCACAGCACATCAGTGTGAAAGCAGTCTTAGGCCCTTTTTTACACGATTGGCCCGACACAATCGGACCCTCAATTCACCTCTACAGAGCGGCAGGAACCTGCCTTCGGTACGGGTTAGTAGAAAGAACAGCCTAGGGGCGTGTAAGGGGCGGGGCTGGACGCGGTGCTGCCGATGACGAGTTTAAACAAATCGGCGCTCCGCCCACCCGGTCAGGTCTACAATTTTTCTGCTTTAACTTGCGTGCAAGATAAAGCAGCGGTGAAGTCGCGCATGCGCGCTAAAGCCTCGGGAACAGCTGTTTGCTGACGTAGCTGCAACGGAAGTGACACAGTCGAGAAATTTCATAGGTCGAGATTTTTTTTTAATTACACCAGCAAGGAAATATTTATCGGCAAAGGTATTTTTTTTTCTTTCACTTTTGTTATAGTACATCCTACAACAAGAATAATAATAATAAAAAAATAAATACCGTATATACTCAAAAATATGCCGAGTTTTTCAGCAAGTTTTTATTGTGCTGAAAATGCCCCCCTTGGCTTAACCACTTGCTTACTGGGCACATAAACCCCCTTCATGCCCAGATGAAATTTCAGCTTCCGGCACTGCGTCGCTTTAACTGACATTTGCGCGGTCGTGCGACGTGGCTCCCAAACAAAATTGGCGTCCTTTTTTCCCCACAAATAGAGCTTTCTTTTGGTGGTATTTGATCACCTCTGCGGTTTTTATTTTTTGCGCTATAAACAAAAAAAGAGCAACAATTTAAAAAAAATATATATATTTTTTACTTGTTGCTATAATAAATATTCAAATTAAAAAAAAAAAAAAAACAATTTTTTTTCTCAGTTAAGGCCGATACGTATTTTTCGACGTATTTTTGTAAAAAAATCACAATAAGCGACTGGTTTGCGCAAAAGTTATAGCGCCTACAAAATGGGGAACAGAATTTTTTTTTTTTTTTTTTTTTACTAGTAATGGCGGCAATCTGCGATTTTTATTGGGACTGCGATATTGCGGCGGACGTATCGGACACTTTTGACACAGATTTGGGACCAATTACATTTATACAGCGATCAGGGATGGTGGCACCGCAGAGGGTGGGGGATGGAAACAGGAGTTGTTGGTGGCACCGCAGAGGGGGATGGAGGCACCGCAGAGGGTGGGGGATGGAGACAGGGGTTGTTGGTGGCACCGCAGAGGGGGATGGAGGCACCGCAGAGGGTGGGGGATGGAGACAGGGGTTGTTGGTGGCACCGCAGAGGGGGATGGAGGCACCGCAGAGGGTGGGGGATGGAGACAGGGGTTGTTGGTGGCACCGCAGAGGGGGATGGAGGCAGGGGACAATGAAGGCAGGGGGGTGATTGGAGGTAGGGGGCCTGGGGGAGATTGGAGGCAGGGGGAGATTATATGCAGGGGATGATTGGGGGCCTGGGGGAGATTGGAGGCAGAGGGAGATTGTGGCACCGCAGAGGGGGGTGAGGGCAGGGGGTGTTGGTGGCAGAGGGGGATGGAGGCAGGAGGTGATGTGACTAAATAATTTGCCCTTATTATATCGAAAATAACAAAAATATAATATCTACCTTAAATCACATTGCTATTTGCCTAGTGTACTTGTTTGTAGCCTAAATACTGAAAATTGCACCTAAAAATGTAATTTAGTAACTTTTGTGAAATGCCAGTAAAAACTTTGCTGCGCCAGTACATTTTCGGGTATCGTGCCAGTAAATTTCAATCTGGTAGGTTGGCAACACTGGCATGGGCACAGTGAGGCATGGGCACAGTAAGCATGGACACAGTGAGGCACAGTGAGGCATGGGCACAGTGAGGCATGGACACAGTGAGGCACAGTGAGGCATGGACACAGTGAGGCATGGGCACAGTGAGGCATGGGCACAGTGAGACATGGACACAGTGAGGCATGGGCACAGTGAGGCATGGGCACAGTGAAGCCTGGGCACAGTGGGACACAGTGAGGCATGGACACAGTGAGGCACAGTGAGGCATGGGCACAGTGAGGCATGGGCACAGTGAGGCATGTGCACAGTGAGGCATGCAGATGCACACCCTAGGCTTATACACGAGTAAATACGTTTTCCCAGTTTTTTTGTGGTAAAATGAGGTGCCTCGGCTTATATTCGGGTCGCCTCACTTAAAATTCATGTCCTTGAGGAGGGTCTGTTTCTGGTGGGCCAACTGGTATTTTTCCGCACTTCCAAGACCTACAAAGGGGCAAAGCGGGGAAAGGCGCATGTATTCCAGCAATGTTCCGCATGTGTTTTTTTATTTTATTTTGCCCAAACATACACCATACACTATGAATAAAGGAGCACAAAGCTAATCTTGCTGATCCCCGCCCCGCGGCTGACGTCACGGGACGTCACGGGACGTGGCCGGCGTGCCTCTCCTGCCTGTTATCACAGCGATGCAGACGTGGCACTGTCAGTAAATCCATGTGCCGCGATCCGTAACGGAAGAACTGGGTTACCGTGTCCGCGGCGCGCCCGCCTTCCCCCCTTTCTCATTCTCTCTGCTACGTGAAAAGGCTTCTCACCGTCTCTAGAAGATTATCAGGCAGCCGAGAAGCCAGAATTTTATTTTTCCGCTCCTGCAGGCTGAAGCCGCGACTATAAAGTGAAATCTTAAAGCGGAAGTGCGGGGAGAGAAACCCCCCCCCCCATCTAACCCAGTTATGGAATCATTAACGAAAAAATAAATCCTTACATGTATTTTTAAATAGTAGCGCAGTCGCTCTTTATATTAGCCTCCCGCGGTTCCCCGCACAGCGGCGTACCTCCCAACATCACAAGTGGAGGAAGAGCGACAATGTGGAGACAAGAAACACTTTGGTCGGGAGGATGTCACGTACAAACGTCAGCGCTTTGTTGTGTACAACACGGGGGGTGTAGTGGTGAGCGGTACACTATATTGTCAAAAGTATTGGGACGCCTGCCGGCTTTCTATCATGCCCCCCGTACACACGATCGGATATTTCTGACGGAATTCCACCTAAGCCGTCTTGCTTTGAGGTTTCTCGTCGGGAAATCTGCCCAAGAATCTCGATGAGAAAAATAGAGAACCCGAGCGTCTGTATACTTAGCTGTCGCTGTGGAAACCCGCGCATGCTCGAAATGACTTCCGAGGCATATAGGTAGGGTGTAGCAAGATGGCGGCGACGGCATCCAGGGCCGCCATCAGGGTTTACAGGCAGTACACCTGTAAGGGGCCCAGAGGGCCCCGGATGGCAACCCCCCCTTTTTTTATATATTTTAATTTTTTATTTTATTTTTTATTAAAGGGCCCTAGATGGCAACCCCCCCCCTTTTTTTTATAATTTTTTTTTTTATATATTTCTATTTTTTTATTTTATTTTTTATTAAAGAGCCCAGAGGTCCCCAGGGCCCCCTGATGGCAACCCCCTTTTTTTTATAATAATTTTTTATATATATTTTTATTTTTTATTTTATTTTTTTATTGAAGGGCCCAGAGGTCCCCATGGCAACCCCCCCCTTTTTTATATTTTTTTAATATTTCTTTTATATATATTTTTCATTAAAGGGCCCCGGATGGCAACCCCCCCCTTTTAATATTTTTTTAATATTTCTTATATATATATTTTTTATTAAAGGGCCCCAGATGGCAACCCCCCCTTTTTTTATAATTTTTTTTATATATATTTGTATTTTTTATTTTTTTATTAAAGGGCCCAGAGGTCCCCATGGCCCCGGATGGCAACCCCCCCCCCCTTTTTATATATTTTTAATATTTCTTTTATATATATTTTTTATTAAAGGGCCCCAGATGGCAACCCCCCCCTTTTTTTTTATAATTTTTTCTATATATTTTTATTAAAGGGCCCAGAGGTCCCCAGGGCCCCATTTTTTATTAAAAATAATATATATATATATATATATATTTTTTATTAAAGGGCCCAGAGGTCCCCAGGGCCCCCTGATGGCAACCCCCCTTTTTTTATTCATATCTATCTATCTATCTATCTATCTATCTATCTATCTATCTATCTATCTATCTATCTATCTATCTATATATATATATATATATATATATATATATATATATATAAATTTTCATTTCTTTTTTTTGTAAGGGGCCCAGAGGTCCCCAGGGCAACCCCCCAATTTGTGGCACCCTCCGCGCTTCTCAATTCAGCCCCCCCCCCCTCTGCCGCCTCCCATTGTATCCAGTACAAGGAGGAAGGTGCAGCAATCCATTGTTTCTAGTACAAGGAGCAAAGTGCAGCAATCTTTACTGAAACAGAAAATTTCCAGCGTGCTGGGCGACGTCTTAGTCAGCGAACAAAATTTAATATTTTGTTGTTAACTGCGTTCAAGTTTTCTGTACAGCTTTTGGCCTCCTGGAGGCACCTGAAGGACGTTTATCATGGAGGAAGGGAGTGATCCTCATCTGCCTGATCCATGTATTCATATTTTACATCTGGCTGGGAAATCAATATGACTGATGCCCTTGTTATTCCTCATTGGAGGAGATAGAGGGTCACCTTTGTGTATGGGCTGGTTGGTCGGAGGCCAGATAACTCGACGTATGTTTTTGCATGATAGACGGAAACCTGTTCAACGTAAATAAGTAGCAGATAGTTTCCTTGGTTGGAATTGATCCGAGGACCCCCAAATCCTCGTTATACCCCCCCCCCCCCGAAAAAAGAAAATCACTCCTCCCAGCGCAAATCCTCTACTCAAATTTTCCTTTCCCAAGTACACATCCTCCCCCCACCCCCACTCAAAATCTGCCTCCCAGCACAACCCCCCCCCCCCCCCTTCAAATTTCCCCCTCCTCGCACAAATACTCCCTCAATCATCCCTACTTGCACACACCCCCCCCCAAAAAAAATCAGATTTTAGCACAACCCCCCCCCCATCATATCACTTCTTCTAGCACAAATCCCCCCTCCCAGCACAACCCCCCCTCAAATTTCCCCTCCTCGCACAATTACTCCCCCAATCATCCCTACTTGCACACCCCCCCCCCCCTAAAAAAATCAGATTTTAGCACAACCCCCCCCACCATATCACCTCTTCTACCACAAATCCCCCCTCCCAGCACAACCCCCCCTTTAAATTTCCCCTCCCCACACAATTACTCCCCCAATCATCCCTACTTGCACAACCCCCCCCAATAAAATCCTCTTTTAGCACACCCCCCCCCCCCCATCATATCACCTCTTCTACCACAAATCCCCCCCCCCCCCATCATATCACCTCTTCTACCACAAATCCCCCCTCCCAGCACAACCCCCCCTCAAATTTCCCCTTCCCACAAAAATACTTCCCCAATCATCCCTACTTGCACAACCCCCCCCCCCCAATAAAATCCTCTTTTAGCACAACCCCCCCCCCCCATCATATCACCTCTTCTACCACAAATCCCCCCTCCCCACACAAATACTGACCCAATCATCCCTACTTGCACACCCCTCCCTCAAAAAAATCCTCTTCTAGCACAAACCCCCCCCAAATCACACCTCCTAGCACAAATCCTCTTCGCCATCCCCCTCCCAGCACAAATACCCCACCAAATCACCGTTTCTAGCACACGCCGCCAGATTTCCCCTTCTGGAACAATTCTTACTGCCTCCAAAATCCCCCCCCCCCCCAACTCCTTGTGCCCCTCCATCTCGCATGATACCACAGTGCCCAGGGCGGCCGCCCCTTCCTGCCCACCCCCTGTCCCGGCCCTGGCTGCAAGTGTGCAAACCATTTAGGTGCAAAGTAAATTGTTTATTAACATTTGGAACTCATTAAACGGAACGCCACCAAATATTGTCTAAATCCGTTCCTCATGTGTATTCTTGTTGAATCTCGGGGTGCTTTGTGTATTTCCTCCAGATCTGTGCAGTCATCCAGTGTGAGACTTTTCCTTCCTGTAATAAAGACCGGCCCCTGCTGCTCTCTCTCATTGTGCAGGGAGACTGGTCTTGTCTCCGCCCCCTCCTGTAGTTTTCTGTAGTAGGTGGAGCCTGCTAGGCCCCTCCCACAGCTCTACTTTCTCTCTCTCTCTCTCTCTCTCTTTGTGCAGGGAGACTGGTCTTGTCTCCACCCCCTCCTGTAGTTTTCTGTAGTAGGTGGAGCCTGCTAGGCCCCTCCCACAGCGCTACTTTCTCTCTCTCTCTCCTTGTGCAGGGAGACTGGTCTTGTCTCCACCCCTCCTGTAGATTTCTGTAGTAGGTGGAGCCTGCTAGGCCCCTCCCACAGCTCTACTTTCTCTCTCTCTCTCTCTTTGTGCAGGGAGACTGGTCTTGTCTCCACCCCCTCCTGTAGTTTTCTGTAGTAGGTGGAGCCTGCTAGGCCCCTCCCACAGCGCTACTTTCTCTCTCTCTCTCCTTGTGCAGGGAGACTGGTCTTGTCTCCACCCCTCCTGTAGATTTCTGTAGTAGGTGGAGCCTGCTAGGCCCCTCCCACAGCTCTACTTTCTCTCTCTCTCTCCTTGTGCAGGGAGACTGGTCTTGTCTCCCCCCCTCCTGTAGTTTTCTGTAGTAGGTGGAGCCTGCTAGGCCCCTCCCACAGCTCTACTTTCTCTCTCTCTCCTTGTGCAGGGAGACTGGTCTTGTCTCCACCCCTCCTGTAGATTTCTGTAGTAGGTGGAGCCTGCTAGGCCCCTCCCACAGCTCTACTTTCTCTCTCTCTCTCCTTGTGCAGGGAGACTGGTCTTGTCTCCACCCCTCCTGTAGTTTTCTGTAGTAGGTGGAGCCTGCTAGGCCCCTCCCACAGCTCTACTTTCTCTCTCTCTCCTTGTGCAGGGAGACTGGTCTTGTCTCCTCCCCTCCTGTAGTTTTCTGTAGTAGGTGGAGCCTGCTAGGCCCCTCCCACAGCTCTACTTTCTCTCTCTCTCTCTCCTTGTGCAGGGAGACTGGTCTTGTCTCCTCCCCCTCCTGTAGTTTTCTGTAGTAGGTGGAGCCTGCTAGGCCCCTCCCACAGCTCTACTTTCTCTCTCTCTCTCTCCTTGTGCAGGGAGACTGGTCTTGTCTCCACCCCCTCCTGTAGTCTTCTGTAGTAGGTGGAGCCTGCTAGGCCCCTCCCACAGCTCTACTTTCTCTCTCCTTGTGCAGGGAGACTGGTCTTGACCCGCCCCCTTCTGTAGTTTTGTGAAGGTTGTAGTGGGTGGAGCCTATTGGGCCCCTCCCACAGCTCTCTCTCACTCTCTACTTGTGCAGGGGGACTGTTCTTGTCTCTGTCCACTTCTGTAGCTCTACTGTCCATTACAGTGATGATGTCACTGCTACACTTACAAGGTAATATCTGGGTTTGAAAGGGCATATGGGGAACCAACACTGCACTAGCTTAAAGAAACCTAATTAGAAAATAAAAAACAAACCTTTACCACCCCTTTAAGGGATCCTTTGAATCCCAATCATTCCCATCATTGGTGTCAGTGGGAAGAATAGTGCCCCATCATTGATGTCAGTGGGAGGAATAGTGTCCCATCATTGGTGTCAGTGGGAAGAATAGTGTCCCATCATTGGTATCAGTGGGAGGAATAGTGTCCCATCATTGGTGTCAGTGGGAAGAATAGTGCCCCATCATTGGTGTCAGTGGGAGGAATAGTGGCCCATCATTGGTATCAGCGGGAAGAATAGTGCTCCATCATTGGTGTCAGTGGGAGGAATAGTGTCCCATCATTGGTATCAGTGGGAGGAATAGTGGCCCATCATTGGTGTCAGTGGGAGGAATAGTGGCCCATCATTGGTGTCAGTGGGAGGAATAGTGGCCCATCATTGGTGTCAGTGGGAGGAATAGTGTCCTATCATTGGTGTCAGTGGGAGGAATAGTGGCCCATCATTGGTGTCAGTGGGAGGAATAGTGGCCCATCATTGGTGTCAGTGGGAGGAATAGTGTCCTATCATTGGTGTCAGTGGGAGGAATAGTGGCCCATCATTGGTGTCAGTGGGAGGAATAGTGTCCTATCATTGGTGTCAGTGGGAGGAATAGTGTCCCATCATTGTTCTCAGTGGGAAGAATAATGCCCCATCAATGGTGTCCGTGTAAGGATTAGTGCCCCCTCATTGGTGTCAGTGTAAGGAATAGTGCCCCATCATTGGTGTCTGTGTAAGGAATAGTGCCCCATCATTGGTGTCAGTGGGAAGAATACTGCCCCATCATTGGTGTCAGTGGGAAGAATACTGCCCCATCATTGGTGTCCGTGTAAGGAATACTGCCCCATCGTTGGTGTTAGTGGGAAGAATAGTGCCCCATCATTGATGTCAGTGGGAAGAATAGTAGCTAATTGTTGGTATCAGTGGGAGGAATAATGCCCCATTGATGGTGTCAGTGTGGGGAATGGTGTCCCATCATTGGTGTCAGATGGAGAATAAGTGTCCCAAGGGCCGCATCTGGCCCCCGGGCCACAGTTTGGAGACCACTGCGCTGGATGATTAAAAAAAAAAACAACACAGCTTGTTTGGGGCAACCTGAGCCGGCAATCAAATTTTGATGCCTATGTGAACTGTGGGCCAGATTCTCGTAGTTTGGCGTAACTTTGTGCGGGCGTAACGTAACCTATTTACGTTACGCCTCCGCAACTTAGACGGGCAAGTGCCGTATTCTCAAAGCACTTGCTCCGTAAGTTGCGGCGGCGTAGCGTAAATCGTCCGGCGTAAGCCCGCCTAATTCAAATGTGGGACAGGGGGGCGTGTTTTATGTTAATCTTCTGTGACCCGACGTGATTGACGGTTTTCACGAACGGCGCATGCACCGTCCGTGGAAATCTCCCAGTGTGCATTGCTCCTAATACGCCGCAAGGACGTATTGGTTTTGACGTGAACGTAAATTACGTCCAGCCCCATTCACGGACGAGTTGCGCAAACGACGTAAAATTTTCAAATTTCGTCGCGGGAACGACGCCCATACTTAACCACTTAAGGACCGCCTCCTGCACATATACGTGGGCAGAATGGCACGGCTGGGCACATGTACGTACAGGTACGTCCTGTACTAGTACCCAGTCGCGGGCGCGCGCCCGCGGCGCGCTCCCGAGACCCGGTCCGAAGCTGAAGAACGAAGCTGTGGTGGCTGCATCGATCGAGTGATCCCTTTTATAGGGAGACTCGATCGATGACGTCAGACCTACAGCCACACCCCCCTACAGTTGTAAACACACACTAGGTGAAACGAAACTCCTACAGCGCCCCCTGTGGTTAACTCCCAAACTGCAACTGTCATTTTCACAATAAACAATGCAATTTAAATGCATTTTTTGCTGTGAAAAAGACAATGGTCCCAAAAATTTGAAAATCTGAAGTGTCCGCCATAATGTCGCAGTCACGAAAAAAATCGCTGATCACCGCCATAAGTAGTAAAAAAAAAAAAATTATAAAAATGGCATAAAACTATCCCTTATTTTGTAAACGCTATAAATTTTGCGCAAACCAACCGATAAACGCTTATTGCAATTTTTTTTTACCAAAAATATGTAGAAGAATACGTATCGGCCTAAACTGAGGAAAAAAAAATGTTTTTTTATATATTTTTGGGGGATATTTATTATAGCAAAAAGTAAAAAATATTGCATTTTTTTCAAAATTGTCGCTCTATTTTTGTTTATAGCGCAAAAAATAAAAACCGCAGAGGTGATCAAATACCACCAAAAGAGGCTCTATTTGTGGGAAAAAAAGGACGCCAATTTTGTTTGGGAGCCACGTCGCACGACCGCGCAATTGTCTGTTAAAGCGACACAGTTCCGAATCGCAAAAAGGGGCCGGGTCATTTTGCAGCATTTTGGTCTCGGTCTTAAGTGGTTAACATTGGTACGCCGCACTTACGCCACAATATAGCAGGGGTAACTTTAGCCTAACGTAAACGGCGTATCTGTACTGCGTCGGCCGGGGCGTACGTTCGTGAATTCGCGTATCTAGCCGATTTACATATTTCGAAGCGTAAATCAGCGTACACACCCCTAGCGGCCAGCGTAAATATGCAGTTACGATCCGACGGCGTAAGAGACTTACGCCGGTCGGATCTAATAGAAATCTATGCGTAACTGATTCTAAGAATCAGGCGCATAGATACGACCGGCCGGACGCAGAGATACGCCGTCGTATCTCTTTTGAGAATCTGGCCCTAAGTCTAAATATTTCATTGATTTTATCAGTCCCACCTTTGACCCCCCACATAAAAATAGGACCAGGAATTGGCCCGGTTGCTCTGATCAGAAACGAGTCATCATTTGCCCAAAGCGGAAAGAGATGAAGCCAGCGGTTGCCATGGGTTACGGCCCTTGGCGCCCCCTCGTTGCTCTTTGCCCTGCCTTATTAAATAAGCCAGTACATGTCGTGATTATCTGGAACAAGTGTCAGCGTTAACTCCTTCCATCCTTTCCTTTTTTTATTTTCTCCTCCGCTCCCCCGTCCTGAGTGATTTCATGCCTCCCCGTTGCACCTGTCAGCGTGCCTGTTCATCCATGCTGGCATGTGTCAGGCAGAGTGTCTATTACCTGTGCCCCCCCTGCATCCCTTCCCACCACCACCTCTCTCCTTCGCTCGCCCCCCTCCTCTCTCCCCCTCTCTCATTTCCCATTCTCTTTGTAATCCCTCGCTCCCTTCGGCGTGGGTGACATCAATGTGTCTCCTCCCCCCTTGCTCCCTCGCTCTCTCCCTCTCTCGCTCCCTTCTCTCCATCCCTCTGTCGCTCTCTCTACACTGCAGAATCCAACCGTGGAATCATGCAGATGCTGCTGGTCCCTCTTGCCTCTGCCGCGGGCTGTCTCGCTCCGCTGTCTCTGCCCGTCTGAGGCTGCCCCTGGATTGCTGCTGCCCTTATTTCCCAAGACACATATCTCTGTATTTCCTTTTTATTTTTATTTGTTATAAATCATTCATTCTTCATCTCTTCCTCTGTCGCTGTTTGCTTGCCGTCTCTTTTTGCTGTCTATTTGTTTTTCTCTGGCAGTCTCGTTCTTTCTCTCTCCTGTTGATCGCAGTTTATCCCATCTGCTTTGCCAATTTTTTTTATTTTTTCTTGGAAGGTTTGTTTTGCTTTATTCCTCCACCTGTCACACCTTTTAACCCTTTTGCACTTTTTTTTTTTTTTGGTGTGCGTCTACAATGCTTCGCCCCATCCCCTGTCCCTCCGGCTGGCTGTTCCTCTGCTCTCACCCCCAATGATGCCCCCTTGTTTGGTCATGTCGGTGTCACTGTTTGTGCCTGTCTTGACTCTCATGCTATGTGGTGCGGTCTCAGGTAAGAAAGCCCTGCACGTGGGCGCCCTCTTCCCCATGAGCGGGGGCTGGCCCGGGGGACAGGCCTGTCACCCAGCCGCACAGATGGCCCTGGAGGACGTCAACAACCGGAGGGACATTTTACCGGAGTACGAGCTCAGGCTGATACACCACGACAGCCAGGTGAGAGCAGGTGCTTGGGGTGCTGGTGGGGCATCTAAAGTGGTGATATACCATGGGTCTTCAAACTACGGCCCTCCAGGTGTTCAGGAACTACAATTCCCATCATGCCTAGTCATGTCTGTGAATGTCAGAGTTTTGCAAAGCCTCGTGGGATTTGTAGTTCCACTGCTGGAGGGCCGTAGTTTGAGGATCCCTGTGATATACCATCAAGATAAGGCTGGTTTTGGATATAAGAAAGACAGGTGGAACCATCTTAATTGTCCATCGTAATTGTACCCGATTGCCCGAGATTGGAAAGATCTGCAGGTTCCCATATCCACCAACTGTTCAACAAATTCCAAATTTTCTGCTGATTAGATTCAGTTCTCATCAAATATTTTTAGCGGGTTTTAAAGTATATTTTTATTAGTTTAAAAAATGTTCTGATATCCCCGGTCCCGTATTTGGAAGGTTTGTCCTTGGAAGTGTCCCTGGTTGGCCATGCTAACCAACTGCACCATAGCAATCTTTGACTGCTGCTGATATTTTTGGAGGCTCTCAAGACAAACCCTCATTCGCGACCAGGGTTTAAAAATGAAAATGATTTGTTTTCCAGTATGATAAAAGGAGTCATGTATGTTTTTAGAGTGTTCTGTCGTTTTCCAAGGCAGCAGTGCATGTGATGAGTTTAGACACACCAGCTTAGCAGCAGAAAGTCCCTCCAAGACATGTTTACAATTTTCTATCTCCTGTAACACACCTCCTGTACGTTATGAATAAAGCCATGAAGGGTGCAAGTCCCCTGACTGCTATTAGTGAGATCAATTTTGGCATTGGAGATGAAAGAAGTTGGGCTGTAGACTTAAAATCTCTTACTATGATCGGTGGGATCAATTTTGGTAGAAGATATTAAAAAAGTTGGACTGTAGACACAAGACCCCTGACTACTATTAGCAAGATCAATTTTGGTAGGGGAGATGGAAGAAATTGGACTATAATAGACTCAAGAACCCTGACCATGATTAATGAGACCAATTTTAGTAGGGGAGATTAAAGAAGTTGGATTCTAGACTCTAGACTCCTGGCTATGATTGGTGAGATCAATTTTGGTAGAGGAGATTAAAGAAGTTGGGCTGTAGACTCAAGACCCCCGACTATGATCAGTGAGGTACATTTTGGTAGAACAGATTAAAGAAATTAGGCTATAGATTTAAGACCCCTGACTACTATCAGTGAGATGCATTTTGGTAAGGGACTTTAAAGAAGTTGGGTTATAGACTCAAGTCTCCTGACTACGACCGGTGAGAACAATTTTGGTTGAGAAGATAAAAGAAATTGGGTTGTAGACTCGAGACCCCTGACTATATCAGTAATATCAATTTTGGTAGAGGAGATTAAAGAAGTTGGGCTATAGACTCAAGACCCCCGACTATGATTAGTGAGATACATTTTGGTAGAACAGATTAAATAAATTAGGCTTTAGATTTAAGACCCCTGACTACTATCAGTGAGATACATTTTGGTAAGGGGCTTTAAAGAAGTTGGGCTTTAGACTCAAGTCCCCTGAGTATGATCGGTGAAATCAGTTTTGGTACACGAGATGAAAGAAGTTGGGCTATAGACTCAAGTCTCCTGACTACGACCGGTGAGAACAATTTTGGTTGAGAAGATAAAAGAAATTGGGTTGTAGACTCGAGACCCCTGACTATATCAGTAATATCAATTTTGGTAGAGGAGATTAAAGAAGTTGGGCTAAAGACTCAAGACCCCCGACTATGATCAGTGAGATACATTTTGGTAGAATAGATTAAAGAAATTAGGCTTTAGATTCAAGACCCCTGACTACTATCAATGAGATACATTTTGGTAAGGGACTTTAAAGAAGTTGGGTTATAGACGCAAGTCCCCTGACTACGACCATTGAGAACAATTTTGGTTGAGAAGATTAAAGAAATTGGGTTGTACTGTAGACTCGAGACCACTGACTAATATCAATTTTGATAGATGAGATTAAAGAAGTTAGGCTATAGTCTTAAGTCCCCTGACTACAATTGGCAAGAACAATTTTGTTAGAGGAGACTAAAGAAGTTGAGCTATAGACTCGAGAACCTTTACTATGTCAGTGATATACATTTTGATAGATGAGATAGTCTATAGGCTGTAGACTGAAGTCCCCCCATTTACATTCAGTGAGACACATTTTGGTAGAGGAATTTTAAAGAAGTTGGTCTATAGACTCAAGTCTCCTAACTACAATTTGGCAGGAGCAATTTTGATAGAGGAGATTAACGAAGTTGGGCTATAGACTCGAGAACCCTGACTATGTCAGTGATATCAATTTTGATAGATGAGATTGTCTATAGTCTAGTCTATAAGCTGTAGACTGAAGTCCCCCCATTTACATTCAGTGAGATACATTTTGGTGGAGGACTTTAAAGAAGTTGGTCTATAGACTCAAGTCTCCTAACTACAATTGGCAGGAGCAATTTTGGTAGAGGAGACTAAAGAAGTTGGGCTCTGGACTTGAGACCCCTGACTTTGTCGGTGATATCAGTTTAGATAAATGAGTTTCAAGAAGTTGGACTGTAGACTCAAGTCTCCCGACTTACTTTTAGTGAGATCAATTTTGGTGGAGGACTTTAAAGAATTTGGGCCATAGACTCGAGTCCGCTGACTACAGTTGGCAAAAGTAGTTTAAGTAGAAGTTGGGCTATAGACTCAAGTCTTAAAGTCCTCCACTTACGTTCAGTGAGATCAATTTTGGTGGAGGACTTTAAAGAAGTTGGGCTTTAGACTCGAGTCCCCTGAGTTTGATCGGTGAAATCTGTTTTGGTACACGAGATGAAAGAAGTTGGGCTTTAGACTCAAGTCCCCTGAGTTTGATCAGTGAAATCAGTTTTGGTACATGAGATGAAAGAAGTTGGGCTATAGACTCGAGTCCCCTGAGTATGATCGGTGAAATCTGTTTTGGTACACGAGATGAAATAAGTTGGGCTATAGACTCGAGTCCCCTGAGTTTGATCGGTGAAATCAGTTTTGGTACACGAGATGAAAGAAGTTGGGCTATAGACTCAAGACCCAAGACTATGATTGTTGAGAACAATTTTGTTAGAGGAGATTAAAGAAGTTAGGCTATAGACTTGAGTTTAATGACTACGATCAGTGAGATCAATTTTGGTGCATTAAAGAAGTTGGACTGTACACTCAAGATCCCTGTCTATGATCAGCAAGATCAGTTTAGGTAGAGGGGATTAAAGAAGTTAGGCTATAGATTCAAGTCCCCCAACAACGATTGGCAAGATCAATTTTAGGAGTAGAGATTAACGAAGTTCAGAGGACAGGGCGGCTGTTGCTAAAAAAAAGTGAAAGGGACTAAACCTGACAGAGAGGGAGGGGAATGGGGAAAGTGACAGGAGCTGAGACAACATGCAAGAAGCAAGAGACAGCTGAAGGAGAAGTGGGGGAGAGAGACCACCAAGGCAGGGGGGCATAGAGACCGCATGAGTGACCTTTATTGAGACCCACTCTGATGGGGGGAGAGCGCTGGGGGGTGCAGCAAGGCTCTCTCTCACAGGATTACCCCCTGCGCTCTCATTATTCCTCTCAGCTCTCTCACTGTTACCACGGCAACGGAGGAAAGGGTAAAATATTCCGGAGAAGAGATAGACGGAGAGAGAGAGGAATGGGCAGAGAGGGGGGAGAGGAGAGACAGATGGGGAGAGAGAGGAAAACATGTGATGGAAGATAGATAGCGATGACTAGAGGGGGGTCATTATCTATCCGCAGAAAAATAAAATGCATATGTGTGTACGACTGTGGCTTGTTCCTTCTGTCCTAATTTCTCCTTCCCACCCTCCACAGTGTGACCCCGGGCAGGCCACACGGCACCTGTACGAGCTTCTGTACAATGACCCTATTAAGATCATGTTGATGCCAGGGTGCAGCAGTGTGTCCACGCTGGTGGCGGAAGCGGCTCGCATGTGGAACCTCATAGTGGTAAGCGGGAGCCTCTGGCCAGCTAAGTTCTTTCTGCTTTACCCCACTTTACTCCTTTCTTTAATTCCACCTTCCATTTCCGGTTATCCTGGTATGTGAGAAATCTGCTTTTATAGTCCCTAGTTTGTCTACTGGTCACTTTGTCATTATTTCTCGTGTTATTGTCACTTTCCGAACTATAGATTTATACAACATCACCTACCTGTCTACTGTTCTCCCCCTTCGTCTTCATTTATTATCTGAATTTCTCATGCATTGTTTTTTTCTTCCTCCTGTCTTCTTGTTATGTGCTACTTGTTTTTCTTTGACTTTCTCACATTATGGTTTCCGGGATTCTTACATCCATTGCAAATTATTTTCTGTATTCCTTACCTCTGATCATTTCTTCAACTGTTTTCTTCTTCATGTAGTCCTCTCTTCCTTCCTTCCTTTCTTCACTTACCATTTTTTTCCTCCTGTGTTCTCTGTTTGTATCCTTGTGTATAGCCTTCCTCCTGTACATCCTGTTATTATTCCCTCTTCTCTTACACCTGCATTCCTCCTTCTTCCTCGCCTCTTCTCTTTCCCCTCTAGTCTCTGTTCTTCCTCCTCATTTCTCTTTCTCCTTTATTCTCTGTTCTTCCTTCCCTCTTCTCTTTCTCCTTTATTCTCTGTTCTTCCTTCCCTCTTCTCTTTCTTCTCTAGTCTCTGTTCTTCCTTCCCTCTTCTCTTTCTCCTCTATCCTCTGTTCTTCCTCCTCATTTCTCTTTCTTCTCTAGTCTCTGTTCTTCCTTCCCTCTTCTCTTTCTCCTCTAGTCTCTGTTCTTCCTTCCCTCTTCTCTTTCTCCTCTATCCTCTGTTCTTCCTCCTCATTTCTCTTTCTCCTCTAGTCTCTGTTCTTCCTCCCCTCTTCTCTTTCTCCTCTAGTCTCTGTTCTTCCTCCCCTCTTCTCTTTCTCCTCTAGTCTCTGTTCTTCCTCCCCTCTTCTCTTTCTCCTTTAGTCTCTGTTCTTCCTCCCCTCTTCTTTCTCCTCTATTTTCTGTTCTTCCTTCCCTCTTCTCTTTCTCCTCTATTCTCTGTTCTTCCTTCCCTCTCCTCTTTCTCGTCTATCCTCTGTTCTTCCTTCCCTCTTCTCTTTCTCCTCTATTCTCTGTTCTTCCTTCCCTCTTCTCTTTCTCCTCTATTCTCTGTTCTTCCTTCCCTCTTCTCTTTCTCCTCTATTCTCTGTTCTTCCTTCCCTCTTCTCTTTCTCCTCTATTCTCTGTTCTTCCTTCCCTCTCCTCTTTCTCGTCTATCCTCTGTTCTTCCTTCCCTCTTCTCTTTCTCCTCTAGTCTCTGTTCTTCCCCCTCTCTTCTCTTTTTCCTCTATTCTCTGTGCTTCCTCCTCATTTCTCATTCTTCTCTAGTCTCTGTTCTTCCTCCCCTCTTCTCTTTCACCTCTATTCTCTGTTCTTCCTTCCCTCTTCTCTTTCACCTCTATTCTCTGTTCTTCCTTCCCTCTTCTCTTTCTCCTCTATTCTCTGTTCTTCCTTCCCTCTCCTCTTTCTCCTCTATTCTCTGTTCTTCCTTCCCTCTTCTCTTTCTCCTCTATTCTCTGTTCTTCCTTCCCTCTTCTCTTTCTCCTCTAGTGTCTGTTCTTCCTCCCCTCTTCTCTTTCTCCTCTATTCTCTGCTCTTCCTCCCCTCTTCTCTTTCTCCTCTATTCTCTGTTTTTCCTTCCCTCTTGCTCCTGTATCCCCTTTTGTCCCTTGCTTCTCTTCCTCCTGCATTCCCCTTTTCTTCACTTCTACTTTTCCTCCTGTATTCTTTCCTACCCCCCCCCCCCCCCATTCTCTGTTCTATATCATCGATTTTCTTCCTTGCTTCCTTTTTTCCTCCTGCATTCTCTCTACTTTCTCGTTAATTCTCCTCCTCCTGCATTCTCTCTTCTTCCTGATCTTGTCTTGAATTTACAATTTTTCCTCACCTCTTTTCTTCCTCTTGTATTCTTTTATATTGTTCTCTTCTCTTCCTCCTGAATTCTCTGTTCTCTTCTCTTTCTCGTTTTGCCTGTTCTTCTTCTCTTATAATCTCTTCTTCTCCTCCTGCATGCCCTGTTCTTCTTCACCTCCTCTGTTCTTCCTTCATTCTCTTGTCTTCCTTGCTTCTTCTTTTTCTCCTGCATTACCTGTTCTTCCTTACCTCTTTTTTTCCTTCTGCATTTTCTCCTTGTACTCACTCGCCTTACCTCTTCCTCCTTTTGTCTTTTCTCTTTTTCATGAATTTCTCCCTCCTTCCTCATCTCTTTCTCTTATATTCTCTGTTCTTCCTTGCCTTCGTTACTGCTGTATTCTCTGTTCTTCGTCATCTCTTATCTTCCTCCTTCATTCTCTGTTCTTCCTCACCTATTCTCTTCCTCTTCCTTTTCTGTACTTCCATGACTCTCCTGCATTCTATTCTCTTCTTTCTGATCTCTTCCTTATGAATTTTCTACTCTTCTTCGCCTCTTCCCTTTCTCGTGTATTCTTTTATCATCTCTTCTTTTCCTCTTGCATTCTGCCTTCATTTTCATCTTTTCTCTTTCTCCTGAAATCCTCCTTCATCTCTTCTTTCTGTATTCTCTGTTCTTCCTCTTCTCTTCCTTCTGTATTCTATGTTCTTCCTCTTCTCTTCCTCCTGTATTCTCTGTTCTTCCTCTTCTCTTCCTCCTGGATTCTCTGTTCTTCCTCTTCTTCTCTTCCTCCTGTATTCTCTGTTCTTCCTTTGCTTCTCTTCCTCCTGTATTCTCTGTTCTTCCTCTTCTCTTCCTCCTGTATTCTCTGTTCTTCCTCTTCTCTTCCTCCTGTATTCTCTGTTCTTCCTCTTCTTCTCTTCCTCCTGTATTCTCTGTTCTTCCTCTGCTTCTCTTCCTCCTGTATTCTCTGTTCTTCCTCTGCTTCTCTTCCTCCTGTATTCTCTGTTCTTCCTCTTCTCTTCCTCCTGAATTCTCTGTTCTTCCTCTTCTTTTCCTCCTGTATTCTTTGTTCTTCCTCTTCTCTTCATCCTGTATTCTCTATTATTCCTCACCTCTTCTCTTCCTCCTGCTTTTCTATGCTTCCTTGACTCTCCTGCATGCTGTCTTCTTTCAGATCTTATCCTTCTATCCTTAATTTCCTATTTTTCTTCGCCTCTTCTTCCCTTGTATTCTTTCATATTCTTCTCTTCTTCCTGCATTCTTTTTTTTTTTCTCCGGAATTCCTCTTCTTTTCCTCCTGCAGTCTCTGTTCTTCCTCACCCCTTCTTATCCAGTGCAGTCCCTGGGGAGGATAGCTGGAAGAGACAGAGTAAGAACAAAAGGAAAGGTAAAGGAGACAGAGTAATGTCAAATAAGAACAGAGAAAGCAAGAATGATAAAAGAGAACTCGGATGGGAGAAAAGAGAGTAGGAAGCATGCAGAATGCAGGAGTGTTGAGGAAGTACAGAAAGGCAGGAGGAAGAGAAGAGGGGAGGAAGAACAGACACTGCAGGAGGAAGAGAGGAGATGAGGAAGAACAGAGAATGCATGAGTGTCTAGGAAGTACAGAAAAGCAGAAGGAAGAGAAGAGAAGAGGTGAGGAAGAACAGACACTGCAGGAGGAAGAGAAGAGGTGAAGAACAGAGAATGAAAGAGTGTCTAGGAAGTGCAGAAAAGCAGAAGGAAGAGAAGAGGGGAGGAAGAACAGACACTGCAGGAGGAAGAGAGGAGATGAGGAAGAACAGACACTGCAGGAGGAAGAGAAGAGGTGAAGAACAGAGAATGCAGGAGTGTCTAGGAAGTACAAAAAAAACACCTCACCTCTTCCTCCTGCAGTCTCTGTTCTTCCTCACCTCTTCTCTTCCTCCTACTTTTCTGTACTTCCTCACCTCTTCTCTTCCTCCTGCTTTTCTGTACTTCCTCGACACTCCTGACTTCTCTGTTCTTCATCTCTTCTCTTCCTTTTGCAGTCTCTGTTCTTCCTCTCCTCTTCTCTTCCTCCTACTTTTCTGTACTTCCTCACCTCTTCTCTTCCTCCTGCTTTTCTTTACTTCCTAGATGCTCCTGCATTCTCTGTTCCTCACCTCTTCTCTTCCTCCTGCAGTCCCTGTTCTTCCTCTTCTCTTCCTCCTGCTTTTATGTGCTTCCTAGACACTCCTGCATTCTCTGTTCTTCATCTCTTCTCTTCCTCCTGCAGTCCCTGTTCTTCCTCTTCTCTCCCTCCTGCTTTTATGTGCTTCCTAGACACTCCTGAATTCTCTGTTCTTCATCTCTTCTCTTCCTCCTTCTCTTCCTCCTGCAGTCCCTGTTCTTCCTCTTCTCTCCCTCCTGCTTTTATGTGTGTGCTTCCTAGACACTCCTGCATTCTCTGTTCCTCTCCTCTTCTCTTCCTCTTGCAGTGTCTGTTCTTCCTCTCCTCTTCCTCCTGCAGTGTCTGTTCTTCCTCTCCTCTTCTCTTCCTCCTGCAGTGTCTGTTCTTCCTCCTGCTTTTCTGTACTTCCTCGACACTCCTGCATTCTGTATGCTTCCTACTCACTTTTCTCCCATCCGAGTTCTTTTATTATTCTTGCTTGCTCCGTTCATCTTTGACACTACTCTGCTTCCTTCCCTTTTAATTCTGTTCTTACTCTGTTTGTCTCTTCCCGCCATCTTCTCCACTTCTCCTTTTCATTCCTGCACATACCCTTCTTTCTTTATTTCCCTCTTCCTTCTGTATTTTTTTTCTTTCCTCTTCATTCATCTTTTCCTTCTGCATTCTCTCCTCCTATTTCACTTTTCTGTTCACCCTGCATTTCTGTTTCCCCTCCACTTTTCTCTTCCTCCTATATTCTCAGTTGTTTCTCTGCTCCACTCTTCCTCCCGATTCCTTTGTCCCTCCTCCTCTCCTTCTCTCTTCTAATTCTCATCTATTAATCTTAGATTTTAGTGTTTTTTTTTGTATTAGTCTCCGATCTCCACACATCTAATGGTCGACTCATTTTCCATATTCGTTTTTCCTCCTTCTGCTTTTTTTCCCCTTTCATTAGCACAAACCTCTTCCTGAAATATACCAGGAAGGTGTATTAACTTGTTGTAAAGTGCTTTAGATACACCAAGATTGTTAAAAGTGACCTCTAAATAAATAGTGTTGCAATTTGTTTTGGAGTCTATTTTTGTTTTTTGATATTGTTGGCTGCCATGTTCCCCAGTGATGTTCTGGGTTCTGGTCAGAGGCGGTTCTTTAATTAGGCATATTAGGCGGTCGCCTAAAGCCTCGCACTCACAGGGGCCTCGTGGCCACCTAACTTACCCAATGCATTACCCAAGTTTTGAGGGACCTTAACGCTGCTGTGCTCAGGCAGAATTTAGAGCCCTGACTCAGAAGCGGGCCCGCCAGCATCCCTAACAACCAGTGAATATCGGTGACCCCACCCCTTGTGACGTCGATGACCCAGCATGCCCTCAGTCAATGACGTCACAAGGGGGCGGGTTCACCTGGTGATATCACCGGGTGGCCCCCGCCCCTTAGTTATTAAAGAGCAGGATCTGGGGGCTGCCTTGTTAAAAAGGGGCTTCCAGATTCCGATAAGCCCCCTGCCCACAGACCCCCACAACCACCGGCCAGGGTTGTGGGGAAGAGGCTCTTGTCCTTAAATTATTTTCCCCATCATGGGTGTGAGTGGGGCCCCAGGTCAAGTTTTGCCTAAAGCCTCACAAAGCCTAGAGCCGTCTCTGGTCCTGGTAGTAGACAGGCTCTCAAAGCATCAACCTCAACTCCATGGATTTCTATAAGAGGCAATTTTGGGGTTACACCAGTTATTATAGATATAGCACCATCAAGTTACATATTTATTGTACAGTCCCATCAGTCCCTGCCCTCAAGGATCTTACAATCCCTAACCCTCATTCATACATACACTATATTGTCAAAAGTATTGGGACGCCTGCCTGGAGTTTGCATGTTCTCCTCCCACACTCCAAAGACATGCGTGTAAGCCAATGGCTCCTGACTACAATTGTCCCTACTATACACTATATTGTCGAAAGTATTGGGACACCTGCCTTTACACGCACATGGCATCCCAGTCTTAGTCCGTAGGGTTCAATATTGAGTTGGCCCGCCCTTTGCAGCTATAACAGCTTCAACTCTTCTGGGAAGGCCGTCCACAAGGTTTAGGGGTGTGTCTATGGGAATGTTTGACCATTCTTCCAGAAGCGCATTTGTGAGGTTAGGCACTGATGTTGGATGAGAAGGCCTGGCTCGCAGTCTCTGCTCTAATTCATCCCAAAAGGTGTTCTGTCGGGTTGAGGCCAGGACTCTGGCAGGCCAGTCAAGTTCCTTCACCCCAAACTCACTCATCCATGTCTTTATGGACCTTGCTTTGTGCACTGGTGTGCAGTCATGTTATAACAGGGAGGGGCCGTCCCCAAACGGTTCCCACAAAGTTGGAAGCATGAAATTGTCCAAAATGTCTTGGTATGCTGATGCTTTAAGAGTTCCCTTCACTGGAACTAAGGGGCCCATCCAGATTTTGACTGGATGTTAGTGATCATAGCAGAATTTAGTGTAAGGAATACACAGGAAAAAAATGCATGTTGACAAGGGGAGTGTAGAGGTGGGCGGGGAGTCTACTGACATCACGACTCCACCCACAGAGCTCCAGACAACAGACCCACCCACAGAATCTGCAGTTTTTCAGTTCTTATAACAGACAGAGGGGAGACATTTGACAGGTAAGGATACATGCAGGAGGCGTCTATATCCTTTATAGATCAGCACTATGGCAGGAGTTTAGAAAGGATGAGAGTGGCTTTACATCCACTGTAAGGTGAAAAAACATCTGAGGATTAGCGCCCCCCCCCCCCGTTTACTTTTACTGTCCCCTCGAAAAGTCCTGCGACGTGAACGTGCTGGCTTCTCGTCCGGGCTTCTCGTCCGGGCTTCTCGGCTCATTCATTGGTTGATTAAAAGCAGCGCAGCCATTGGCTCGCTGTCAATCACATCCAATGACGCGGCACGCTGGGGGCAGGGCCGAGTGATGCAGTCTGCGGCCATGGCCGCCGGCTGTATCACGGGAGCGAGCCCGCAAGAACTTACCCGCATGGGAGAGAGCTCGCATGAAGGGGGTTAGTTCTTGCGGGGAGGAGCTGAGACAGCCGCCGAGGGACCCCAGAAGACCAGCTTTGGGGACACTCTGTGCAAAACGAGTGGCACAGTGGAGGTAAGTATAACATGTTTGTTATTTAAATAAATAAAACATTACCTTTACAACCCCTTTAACCACTTCCAAACCTTGTTTCTGACACTTGTTTCTTAAGTTAAAATCAATATCTTTTTGCTAGAAAATTACTTGGAACCCCCAAACATTATATAGATTTTTGCAGAGACCCTCGGGAATAAAATAGCAATTACCACAGAGACAGTAAAGTTAGCCCAATTTTTTCGTGATCTATCTTCTAAGCGAAAAAAATTGCGATTCTCATTTTAGCCAGAATTGTGCAGCTCTAGCCTGACCTCACAAATGCGCTTCTGGAAGAATGGTGAAACATTCCCATAGACACACTCCTAAACCTTGTGGACGGCCTTCCCAGAAGAGTTGAAGCCGTTATAGCTGCAAAGGGCGGGGCCAACTCAATATTGAACCCTCCGGACTAAGACTGCCATTAACCACCTCAATGCCGGGCACTTTCACCCCCTTCCTGCCCAGGATATTTTCAGCTTTCAGCGCTGTCACACTTTGAATGACAATTGCGCGGTCATGCTACACTTTACCCATATGACATTTTTATATATATATTTTTCCCACAAATAGAGCTTTCTTTTGGTGGTATTTGATCGCCTCTGCGTTTTTTATCTCTAGCGCTATAAACAAAAGAAGAGCGAGCGACAATTTTGAAAAAAACACAATATTTTTTACTTTTTGCTATAATAAATATCCAATTTTTTTTTAAAACAATTTTTTTCCTCAGTTTAGGCCTATACGTATTCTTCTACATATTTTTGGTAAAAATAAAAATCGCAATAAGCGTATATTGATTGGTTTGCGCAAAAGTTATAGCATCTACAAAATAGGGGAAAGTTTATAGGATTTTTTTTTTTTACTAGTAATGGTGGCGATCTGCGATTTTTATCGTGACTGCGATATTGCTGCATGCACGTCAGACACTTTTGACACATTTTTGGGACCATTCACATTTATACAGCGATTAGTGCTATAAAAATGCACTGATTACTGTGTAAATGTGACTGGCAAAGAAGGGGTTAACACTAGGGGGCGATCAAGGGGTTAAATGTGTTCCCTAGGGAGTTATTCTTACTGTGGGGGGAGGGGTTTGATTGGTGTCCCTATGCAGGGGCGGACTGACAACTCATGGGGCCCCCGGGCAATAGGAGAAGATTATAGGGCCACACAATATACACACACACAGTATACACACAGTATACACACAGTATACATACACACAGTATACACACACACAGTGTACATACACACACACACACAGTATACAGACACACAGTATACATACATACACACAGTACACACACACACACAGTATACATACATACACACAGTATACATACACACAGTATACATACACACACACAGTATACATACACACAGTATACATACACACACACACAGTATACATACACACAGTATACATACACACACACAGTATACACACACACAGTATACATACACACACACACAGTATACATACACACAGTATACACACACACATTATACATACACACACACACACAGTATACATACACACACACACACACACACACAGTATACATACACACACACACACAGTATACATACACACAGTATACACACACACAGTATACATACACACACACAGTATACATACACACAGTATACATACACACAGTATACACACACAGTATACATACACACACAGTATACATACACACACACACACACAGTATACATACACACAGTATACATACACACAGTATACATACACACAGTATACACACACACAGTATACATACACACACAGTATACATACACACACACACACAGTATACATACACACACACACACAGTATACACACACACAGTATACACACACACAGTATACACACACACAGTATACATACATACACACAGTATACACACACACAGTATACATACACACACACAGTATACATACACACAGTATACACACACACAGTATACATACACACACACACACACACACTATACATACATACACACACACACACAGTATACATACATACACACAGTATACATACACACACACACACACAGTATACATACATACACACAGTATACATACACACAGTATACACACACACAGTATACATACATACACACACACACACACACACACAGTATACAGACACACAGTATACGTACGTACACACACACACACACACACAGTATACATACATACACACAGTATACACACACACAGTATACACACACAGTATACACACACACACACAGTATACACACACACAGTATACACACACAGTATACACACACACACACACAGTATACAGACACACAGTATACATACATACACACAGTATACACACACACACAGTATACATACACACACACACAGTATACATACACACACACACAGTATACATACACACAGTATACATACACACAGTATACACACACACAGTATACATACACACAGTATACAGACACACAGTATACATACATACACACAGTACACACACACACACACAGTATACATACATACACACAGTATACATACACACAGTATACACACACACAGTATACAGACACACACAGTATACACACACACACACACAGTATACAGACACACAGTATACATACATACACACCGTATACATACACACAGTATACACACACAGTATACACACACACAGTATACACACACACAGTATGCATACACACAGTATGCACACACACACACACACACACAGTATACACACACACAGTATACATACACACAGTATACACACACGCACAGTATACACACACAGTATACATACACATACACACACTGAAAAGGTATTGGAGAGGCGGGGGAACTATAATCCTGTGATTTAAAAAAAAATGGATTTTTACATATTGTCCCTGATTTTACTGAGGCTGGCAATCCTGATGGGGCCCCCAAGTGACATGGGGCCCTCAGGCAGTGCCCGATTGGTCAGTCTGCCCTTGTCCCTATGTACAAGGGACACACATTGGTCTCCTCTCCTCTGACAGGACGTGGATCTGTGTGTTTACACACACAGATCCAGGGACATCGCGGCCGTCTGGCACGCGCATCGGCTCCCCAGTGACACGGCGGGCGTGGGCCCCCTAGTGACCTGGGAAGCGAAGACGTCATATGACTTCTTCCCAGAACAAGAGCCTCATCAAAATGTGACGGCAGGTGGTTAAAGTTCATGTGCGCGTAAAGGCAGGCGTCCCAATACTTTTGACAATATAGTGTATACTAGAGATAATTGTAGTCAGGAGCCATTAGCTTACCCGCATGTCTTTGGAGTGTGGGAGGAGAACATGCAAACTCCAGGCAGGTAGTGCTGTGGTTAGGATTCAACCCGATAACCATAGTGCTGCTAGGCGGAAGCACTAACCACTTAGCCACTGTGTTGCATGATGTTTCTCCAATTAAAAATGTCTTTATGTTAAAAATCAATAAATGAAGGGGTTTGCTCCTCCATAAGAAAACGTGGGCAGGAACTTGCAGATAGTACCTTTAGGCTCCCTTCACCAGCTCTGCAATTAAAGCTTCTGGCTTCTATTACCACATAAAACGCGGAGCCATTTATCAATCCTGTATACAGCTGTTTCCAGCTTATTAGGTCACATCAGTATGATTTGCAGTCATGGGGCTCCTGTAATATATTGCTTACAGCGGACCTGAAAGGTGCTTTTTAATGTACTTACAGTAAGTAGAAGACATGTATAGCCAACGGTCCCACTTGCATAAATGTAAATGGTACAAAATCCCTTTAAAGCTGAACCCCAAGCAGATAGAAAATGAACACATTAGTGCAGCTAACATATACCCGGTTGAAGTGACTGGCCTCGGGTGATACGCAAAGATGAAGCAATTCCTCCTACAAAAGTTGTACCTGTTTATATGCAGCCCTCTGTCCTCTACATTCATTCTAAGTACAGAATTTTCCCAGCATTTCTAACCCCCAGAAGGCAGGGGGCGACGATTTGATGTCACACTTTGCACGGCATAGAGCAGGTGTCCTGTCGAGAAGTGCCCGGCTATCCAATAGTGCCCGGGTGGAACTGCGCATGCGCCGCACGGAGCCGCAGGACAGCTGAGTTTACGATCAGCTGTTGTCTCGCGTTGTTGAGGCACGTTCATGTAGGTGAGGGGCGGTTATTTACATGAAGGGGGCAGATATTTACGTGGAGGGGGTGGATTTTCCAGTGATGGGCAGTGCTGGGGACAGAATTTGGCCAAACAAATCTGCAAAATAAATCTTTATCTAAAATAGAAATGGCCGCCCTTCAATTGACTAAACCAGGAAGAATAGCAGGTAAAGATTTATTTTGTTTGTTTGGCCATCGATAACAATTCCACCCCCAGCACTGCCCATCATTGGAAAATCCGCCCCCTGCATGTAAATATCCGCCCCCTTTATGTAAATATCTTCCCCCTTCATGTAAATATCTGCCCCGTCATGTAAATATCCACCCTTGTCATGTAAATATCTGCCCCCTTCATGTAAATATCTGCCCTTGTCATGTAAATATCCACCCTTGTCATGTAAATATCCGCCCCCTTCATGTAAATATCTGCCCCGTCATGTAAATATCAGCCCTCGTCATGTAAATATCTGCCCCCTTCATGTAAATATCTGCCCCCTTCATGTAAATATCCACCCTTGTCATGTAAATATCCACCATTGTCATGTAAATATCTGCCCCCTTCATGTAAATATCTGCCCCCTTCATGTAAATATCTGCCCCGTCATGTAAATATCCACCATTGTCATGTAAATATCTGCCCCCTTCATGTAAATATCTGCCCCCTTCATGTAAATATCTGCCCTCGTCATGTAAATATCTGCCCCTTCATGTAAATATCTGCCCCGTCATGTAAATATCCACCCTTGTCATGTAAATATCTGCCCCCTTCATGTAAATATCTGCCCTTGTCATGTAAATATCCACCCTTGTCATGTAAATATCTGCCCCCTTCATGTAAATATCTGCCCCCTTCATGTAAATATCTGCCCTCGTCATGTAAATATCCACCCTTGTCATGTAAATATCTGCCCCTTCATGTAAATATCTGCCCCCTTCATGTAAATATCTGCCCCCTTCATGTAAATATCTGCCCTCGTCATGTAAATATCCGCCCTTGTCATGTAAATATCCGCCCCCATCATGTAAATATCCGCCCCCATCATGTAAATATCCGCCCCCATCATGTAAATATCCGCCCCCATCATGTAAATATCCGCCCCCATCATGTAAATATCCGCCCCCATCATGTAAATATCCGCCCCCTTCATGTAATTATCCGCCCCCGTCATGTAAATATCCGCCCCCTTCATGTAAAAATCCGCCCCCTTCATGTAAATATCTGCCCTCGTCATGTAAATATCTGCCCTTGTCATGTAAATATCTGCCCTTGTCATGTAAATATCCGCCCCCATCATGTAAATATCCGCCCCCATCATGTAAATATCCGCCCCCTTCATGTAATTATCCGCCCCCGTCATGTAAATATCCGCCCCCTTCATGTAAAAATCCGCCCCCTTCATGTAAATATCCGCCCCGTCATGTAAATATCCGCCCCGTCATGTAAATATCAGCCCTCGTCATGTAAATATCAGCCCTCGTCATGTAAATATCAGCCCTCGTCATGTAAATATGCGCCCCCTTCATGTAAATATCCGCCCCCATCATGTAAATATCAGCCCTCGTCATGTAAAAATCTTCCCCCGTCATGTAAATATCCGCCCCCTTCATGTAAATATCCGCCCCTTCATGTAAATATCCGCCCTCGTCATGTAAATATCCACCCCCTTCATGTAAATATCCGCCCTCGTCATGTAAATATCCCCCTCTTCATGTAAATATCCGCCCTCGTCATGTAAATATCCCCCTCTTCATGTAAATATCCGCCCTCGTCATGTAAATATCCCCCCCCTTCATGTAAATATCTTCCCTCGTCATGTAAATATCCGCCCCCTTCATTTAAATATCCATCCTCGTCATGTAAATATCCGCCCCTCACCTAATTGAACGTGCCTCGGCAAAGCGCCACAACAGCTGATCATAAACTCAGCTGTTCTGCGGCTCCGTACTGCGCATGTGCAGTTCCACCCAGGCATTTCTCGATAGGGGGCACTTATCGACAGAACACCAGGAACTGAGTGTAATTTGAGACCTAAGTGGAAGGGATGGTCACACCCCCCATTTACATAATCTCATAAGGAAACATGCAAAGCTGAGGTTGCCAATTACCTGTTTTGTAAAGCTTTTTTAAACTTTGACAATTTTTAATTAGCCAATAGAGAAAATTATAAGGTGCTTCAGCCTCTTCAGCTTTTTCATTTGCTTTTATTTATTATTTATTTATTATTATTATTTATTTTATTAACTTTTTTTGTAAATGGGTTAAGGTTTAGAGTTTAAAGGTTAGGGGTTAATGTATTTATTATTATTTATTTTGTTAGGTTAGGGGCTAAGGCTAGGGTTTAATATTAGAATTAGGGTTGGGGTTAATATTAGGGTTAGGGTTTAGGATTAGGGTTAATATTAGGAATAGGGTTTAGGATAGGGGTTGGGTTTAGGATTAGGGTGGGGTTAATATTAGGGTTAGGGTTTAGGATTAGGGTTGGGTTTAATATTAGGGTTTAGGATTAGGGCTGGGGTTAATATTAGGGTTTAGGATTAGGGCTGGAGTTAATATTAGAGTTGGGGTTAATATTAGGCCTGGTACTCACGACCAAACATGTACGATGAAAGCGGTCCGTCGGACCGTTTTCACCGTACATGCCTGCCAGAGGGCTTCTGTACGATGGTTGTACACACCATCGTACAGAAGTCCGCGCGTAAACAATACGCGGGGCGTGTCCGCGTCGTCGCCGCGGCGACGTGGGTGGGCCTGCCATTTAACGGCGGGCGCTCGGACATGTACGGTAGGTCTGTACTGACAACCATACATGTCCGAGCGGGCAGGATTCCAGCGGACGGTTTTAAAACACGTCCAGGAATATTTGTCCGCTGGGAAAAGGCCCGGCGGGCAAATGTTTGCTGGAATTCGGCCCGCTCGCGCCTACACACGACCAAACATGTATGCTGAAACTGGTCCGCGGACCAGTTTCAGCATACATATTTGCTTGTGTGTACCGGGCCTTAGGGTTAGGGTTTGGGTTAATATTAGGATTAGGGTAAATATTAGGGTTAGCGATTTTTTATTTGGATTATTTTTATTTAATTTTTTCATTTTATTATTTGATTATTTAGTTATAACTTATTTTCATTTAATTATTGCATTTGAGCAGAAAAATGCTCAAAAAATGCGAAAAAAAAATCTAATTTAAAAGCTCAAAAACACTCCATGCATTTCCGTGGAACTAAATGTTTTAAAAAATGAAGAAGAGCAGCATTGACAATTTCAGGTCCGATTTCAGCCCAAATTTTTGGTTGAATTCAGACCTGAAATGGACCAAAAGATGCACCGGCGCAGCTCCGTAAATGTGTGAACCGGCTCCATAGAGAATCTCCTGCTATGCGAATTGGATGCAGGTAAACCTACATCCAATTCGCAACAGTGTGAACCCAGCCTAAATCTTGTCTCGGTCTCACGCCATTGCTGTCTTTACCTTTTCAGCTTTCTTACGGTTCAAGTTCACCTGCGTTGTCCAACCGCCAGAGGTTTCCAACCTTCTTCCGCACGCACCCCTCAGCTACCTTGCACAACCCCACCAGGGTCCAGCTTTTCAAAAAGTGGGGATGGACAAAGATCGCTACCATACAGCAGACGACTGAGGTCTTCACATCTGTGAGTGTTTGGAAGGGAAGAATGGTTAGGCAAAATGTCTGGCACCCGGCGGATAGGAGTATTGGTTCTTATAAAATGTTGGCCTACTTTAGAAAACCTGAACTCAGAAAAGGGGAGCTCTTCTGTACAACAACCAGTGTTCCATGATACCCAAGGCTCCTCTAGAGGTTGCTTGGGGTTCCGTGAACTATGGCTGATTGTGCTCCCATTTGATGGGCCTGCATAGTTGCTGGCCCGGTGCCACTTGAAAGAGACAGAGGCATGACGCTAATAAGCTGTCTGTAAGGGAGCCATGGTGATGACCACTATATGGAGACATTTTTCTCACTGGCCCCCAAAGAATTGGTTTCAGCAGGGGTTCCCTGGCATCTTAAAATTATTTCAAGGGTTCCTCTAGAGCAGGGGTTTCCAAACTTTCTAAACAAAGGGCCAGTGTTCTGTCCTTCAAAATTTACGGGGGCGGCTCTTTGAGGCTGCAAAGCTTTTATGTAGAAGAAGTAGGAGACAGGGACCACCAGAGAGATGAGTATACTACTTTTTCTTTTGTAGGAAACTGCCTGTTTGCCCCAATGAGGTTCTATCCTCATCATTATAGGACACAGCAGTCGGAAAATAGAACCACAGTGAATGGCGGGGAACACAGGAGCCTGACACTCCCAGAAGTGTCAAGTGCCTTTGAGGCTGCAGAGCCTTTACGTAGAGAAGGCAGGAGACATGGACCACCAGAGACATGAGTATACTACCTTTTTTTTTTGCAGGAAACTGCTTTGGACAAGTTTTTGGGGAAACCACAAAGTTGCTTTAGGCCCAGAAGCGTCATATGCCTTTTTTTTTTTAAGGAATCTGCTTTGGCCAAGTTTTTGGGGAAACAGCAAAGTTGCTTTAGAGTAGGAAGTGTCAAATGCCTTTGAGCTTTTACGTAGAGTAGTTAGATATAGGCCACCAGAGAGAGGAGTAGGAAACTGCTTTTGCCAAGTTTTTGGGGAAACAACAAAGTTGCTTTAGTCCCAGAAGCGTCAATAGGCCTTTGAGCATTTATGTAGAGAAGGTAGGAGATATAGGCCACCAGAGAGATGAGCAGGAATCTGCTTTGGCCAAGTTTTTGGGGAAACAGCAAAGTTGCTTTAGGCCCAGAAGCGTCAATAGGCCTTTGAGCATTTATGTAGAGAAGGTAGGAGATATAGGCCACCAGAGAGATGAGCAGGAATCTGCTTTGGTCAAGTTTTTGGGGAAACAACAAAGTTGCCTTAGGCTAGGAAGTGTCAAATGCCTTTGAGCTTTTACGTAGAGTTGTTAGGAGATATAGGCCACCAGAGAGATGAGTAGGAAACTGCTTTGGCCACGTTTTTGGAGAAACAACAAAGTTGCTTTAGGCTCGGAAATGTCAAATGCCTTTTGAGCTTTTACTTAGAGAAGGTAGAAGATATAGGCCACCAGAGAGATGAGCAGGAAACAACAAAGTTGCTTTAGGCCCAGAAGCGTCAAATGTCGTTGAGCTTTCACTTAGAGAAGAGATATAGGCCCTCAGAGAGATTAGCAGGAAACTGCTTTTGCCAAGTTTTTGGGGAAACAACAAAGTTGCTTTAGTCCCAGAAGCGTCAATAGGCCTTTGAGCATTTATGTAGAGAAGGTAGGAGATATAGGCCACCAGAGAGATGAGCAGGAAACTGCTTTGGCCAAGTTTTTGGGGAAACAACACAGTTGCTTTAGGCCCAGAAGCGACGTAGAAAAGGTAGGAGACTTGGACCACCAGAAACATGAGTATACTACCTTTTATTACTACTTTTTTTGCAGGAATCTGCTTTGGTCAAGTTTTTGGGGAAACAACAAAGTTGCCTTAGGCTACGAAGTGTCAAATGCCTTTGAGCTTTTACGTAGAGTTGTTAGGACATATAGGCCACCAGAGAGATGAGTAGGAAACTGCTTTGGCCACGTTTTTGGAGAAACAACAAAGTTGCTTTAGGCTCGGAATTGTCAAATGCCTTTTGAGCTTTTACTTAGAGAAGGTAGAAGATATAGGCCACCAGAGAGATGAGCAGGAAACTGCTTTGGCCAAGTTTTTGGGGAAACAACAAAGTTGCTTTAGGCCCAGAAGCGTCAAATGTCGTTGAGCTTTCACTTAGAGAAGAGATATAGGCCCTCAGAGAGATTAGCAGGAAACTGCTTTGGCCACGTTTCTGGGGAAACAACAAAGTTGCTTATGGCCCAGAAGCATCAAATGCCTTTGAACTTTTATGTAGAGAAGGTAGACTATATAGGTCCTCAGAGAGATTAGCAGGAAACTGCTTTGGCCAAGCTTTTGGGGAAGCAACAAAGTTGCTTTAGGCTAGGAAGTGTCATATGCCTTTGACCTTTTTTTGCATAGAGAAGGTAGGAGACTTTGACCACCAGAGACATGAGTATACTACTTTTTTTGCAGGAAACTGCTTTGGCCAAGTTTTTGGGGAAACAAACAACAAAAGTTGCTTTAGGTCCGTAAGGGGCGAATGCCTTTGAGCTTTTACGTAGAGAAGGTAGGAGATATAGGCCACCAGAGAGATGAGCAGGAAACTGCTTTGGCCAAGCTTTTGGGGAAACTACAAAGTTACTTTAGGCCAAAAGACCAGCCAACACCCCCCCCCCCCCCAAAAAAAAAAAATACAATGTAGACACTTATAAAGTTTCATTAGGCCTAGAAGGTCTCTTTGTGACTCTAAATACATTATACGAAGCATTGGATTTGACATTAAAAAACAATGAAGTGTCTTATGAGGCGGTCCTCCTTCCTTGAACCATAAACATTGACTCCGTTTTCCAAGACCTGATTTAAATCTCCTCAGATCTCTGAGGCTTTTCTAAAACAGGTGAGAAGATATTAGAGAGGCAGTAATATCACACAACTCATTATTATCTTAATAACTGGAGCCCTCATCTTCACAAAAAAATCCCACAGGTCTCTGTAATTAGACTACGTATCTCACCTTTCAGGAAAGCTCTTTATTAATGATCTTCTTTTTTTCCCTCCAGACTCTTGATGATCTAGAGGAGCGAGTAAAAGAAGCGGGCATTGAGATTACCTTCCGACAGAGTTTTTTCTCTGACCCGACCGTTCCTGTGAAAAATCTTAAGGTGGGTATTTATATCTGGGGGTGTCCCAAGGTAACCCAGCATTGTGATGGATTACAATTCACCGAAGTGCTCCTCTCCTTCCCATGAGACTCTCCTTGAGTCAATGGCTTGGACCGCTCCTTGAGAATTGACTCTCCACGGGGTTAATAAAGCTCGCTAATTGCCTTCACTCAACCTGATTTCTTTCACGAGTCTTCTTCTCATTCTTGTGTCTTTTTCCTCCTTTGTCACTGTTCCTCCTTGTTCTTTCCTTCTCTTCATTTTCCTTATCTTTTCCGTTCAGATACCCAATTCTCTATCTCGCCATCTCTCCTACCCGGCCTCTTTCTCTCACCGCTTTTTATCTCTGCCTTTCAGAGACAGGATGCAAGAATAATAGTCGGCTTATTCTATGAGACGGAAGCGCGGAAGGTCTTTTGTGAGGTAAAGTGAAATTGCTGTTACTGCTTTCTCAGAAGAAGAGTCTCTCTTTTAGCGTGCCCTTTTCGTCCTCCTTTTTTCTTAAAGAATGATATTACTGTCGGCTCACACATCCAGAATTTGTCAATTTGTGATTCAGACCTTTTTTATAAAAATTTGTTTTTGATGCTTTCTGCTCTTGTTTTCTCGTCCCCTTGATCTTGTACTCTTTATTTTTTTCCTCTTTATTCTTATCTTTAGCTTTGCTTCTTTATGTTTATCTTTTCCTCTTTTAGTTTCTTTTTATCTTTCCAACTTTATCTTTTCCACTTTGTATTCTTTTTATCTTTCTCTCTTTACTTTTTTATTTATCCTTCCATCATCCCTTCCGTCTTTCCCTTTCTCTTTCATCTTTGATTCTTTCCATTCCTACTTATCTTTCTTCTTTCCTTTAATCTTTTTTTTTTCTTATTTATAGTTTTCTCTTTACCTTTCCCTCTTTTCATTTCTCTTTATTGCTCCCCCCTCTCTGTTTGGCTTTCTACGGTTACATTTCTCTTCTATCTTTTCCTCTTTCCATTTATCACTTTCAATTTCTCCTCATCCCTACCTCTTTCCGTTTCCCATTTTTTTTACCCTCTTTATTTATCTATTCATCTTTCCTGCTTTTTCCTTCTCTTACCCTATTCCTTCTTATCTTTCAAGTTTTTTTTTTTTCTTATCTAAAGTATCCTCTCAACCCCTCTGTCTTTCTCTATGTCCTTTCTCTCTGTCCTCTCCCTCTTTCCTCTCTCTCATACTGTCTCTCTCTCCTCCCTCTCTCTATTTTTCTCTCTTCTCTGGCACATTTCTCAAATCTCTCTCTTTCACTCTCTCCCCTCTTTCGTTCTTATTTCTCCCTCTCTATCATCTCTCTCTTTTCTTTTCTCTGCTCTGTCTCTCGCTCCCTTTCTTTCACTGTCCTTCCCCCCTCTCCTTTTTCTCTTCCCTCTCTCGCTCTTGTCTCAACTCTCTCTCTCTCTCTCAATCCCTCTCTTCCCCCCCCCCCATCTTTCTTTATCTCTTTCCTCTTTCTCTATCTCTCTGCCCCATGTCTCTCTCCCTCTCTCCACTTTTCCCTCTCTTTCTCTGTATCCCTCTCCTTCTCTTTCTGTCTCTCTCTTCTCTCCCCCTCTCTTTTTTCTCTTCTCTCTTGTTCTTTTCACAACTCTTTCTCTTTCTTCTCTCTTTCCTCTTTTTAGTCTCTCTTTCTCTCCCCTTCCCCTATCTCTCTTTCTCCCTCTCTTTATCCCTCCCTCCCTCTCTCTCTGCCCTCTATTTCTTTCCCTCTTCCCTTCCTTTCTGTCTCTTGCCTTCTCTTGTATTCACTGTCTCTCTCTCCACTCCTCCTTACTTTTGTTTTCTTCTCTCTCACTCTTTTCTCAACTTTTTATATTTCCCCCTCTCTCTCCTCTTTCTTCTTCTTTCTCGCACTTTTCTCTGTCTCTTATTCTCTCCCTATTTCTCTCTGTCCTCTTTCTCTCTCTCTCTCTCTCTCTCTCTCTCTCTCTCTCTCTCTCTTTCTCCCTCTTTTCCTCCCTCTTTTGTCTAGTTCTCTCTCCCCCCAAATTTCTTTATCTCTCCCCCTCTCTCTCTCCTCTTTTTTCCTCTCTTTCTCTGTATCCCTCTCTTCTTTCTTTCAATGTCTCTCTCTTCTCTTCCCCTCTCTTTTTCTCTTCCGTTCATGGACGGACACAGCATCCTTTGACAGTAGGGAAGCGGATATAACCCTACTGTCAAAGGATGCTGTGTCCGTCCATGAACTCAGAGAAATGGATTTTACGGTGAGTACAAAAATCCTATTTTTTCTCTTCGCTCTCGTTTTTTTCTCAACTCTTTCTCTTCCCCTTTCTTATATTTTTCCTCTTTTTCAGTTGCTTTCTCCCCCACCTCTTTCTCTCGCTTTCACTCTCTCCCTCTCTTTATCTCTCTCCCTCACTCTCTCTTTGTCTCCTATATCTCCTTCTCCATCTCTCCTCTTCCTTCCCATCTATCTCTCTCCCTCTTTGTTTCACTATTTTCCTCTCTTTTTTTCTTTTCTCTCTCTTGGTCTTTTCTCAACTCTCTCTTTCACTTCTCTTTTGGTTCTCGCTCCTCTCTTCTATCTTCTCTCTGTCCCGTCCTCTTTCTCTCTCTCTCTCTCTCTCTCTCTCTCTCTCTCTCTCTCTTCCCCCCCTCTCTCTCTTCATCCCTCTTTTCTCTAGTTCTCTCTCTCTCTCTCCCCCCCCCATCTTTCTTTATCGCTCTCATCTCTCTCTCTCTCTTTGTCCGCTTTATCTCTCACCCTCTCTCTCCTCTTTCTTTCCCTCATTCTCTGTATTCCTCTCCTTCTGTTTCTTTCAATGTCTCTCTCCCTCTTTTTTTCTCTTCTCTCTCACTCTTTTCTGAACTCTCTTCCCCTCTTCTTTCTTTTATTTCCTCTTTTTCGGTCCCCCCACCTCTTCCTTTCTTACTTTCTCTCTCTCTCTCTCCCCCTCTCTCTCTCTCTCTCTCTCCCTCCCTCCTCTTCCTCTTTTTTCACTGTCTCTCTCTCCCCCTGTTTTCTTCTTTTCTCAATTTCCCTCTCTCTCTCTCTCTCTCTTTCCCTCTCTTCTGTTGCTCTCTTTCCCTCTCCTCTCTTCTATCTTCTCTCTCTCTCTCAACTTTCTTTTTCTCTCTCTCTCTCCTCTCTCTCTCTCTCTATGATCCCTATATCTCTTCCCCTCCCTTTCCTCTTTCTTCCTCTCTTTCTTTGTATCTCTCTCCTTCTCTTTCTTTCTTTCTTTCTTTCTTTCTTTCTTTCTTTCTTTCTTTCTTTCTTTCTTTCTTTCATTGTCTCTCTCTCTCCTCTTTTTCTCTTCACTCTCACACTTTTCTCCACTCTCTATTTATTTATCTTCTCTCTCTCTCTCTCTCTCTCTCTCTCTCTCTCTCTCTCTCTTACACACACACATTCCCTCTCTTTCTCTCTTCTCTCTCTCTTGCTCTCCCTCTATCCACATATTTATTTATTTTTTACCATCAACTGAATTCTCCCTTAGCTGTAGCCCTACTTGTGTCTGTTTTACTCACACCAATTCCACTCACATTGTTCAATAATAGCAGATGTCACGCTGTTCTCCAGGTCTACAAGGAACGTCTCTTTGGTAAGAAGTATGTCTGGTTTTTGATTGGTTGGTACGCGGACAACTGGTTCAAGACACCAGATCCAGCCATCAACTGCACGGTGGAAGAGATGACTCGGGCTGTTGAGGGTCATGTGACCACAGAGATTGTCATGCTGAACCCAGAAAATACCCGCGGTATCTCCAACATGGTAGGCGATGCCTTGTATACTCACCTTCACTTTTTTCTTTAGATCTCTATTTAGCTTCAACCATACTTGACGTGTATCTCTTTTAACTCTCTAATAGACATCTCAAGAGTTCATGGATAAGCTTCAAAAACGTCTTGGTAAAGATCCAGAAGGAGTCGGAGGACTACAAGAAGCACCCCTGGCCTATGATGCCATCTGGGCTCTCGCGCTGGCCCTCAATAAGACCTCTTATGAGCTGTCCAAGAGAGGATTGCGTCTTGAAGACTTCAACTATAACAACGATAACATCAGCCGGGAGATCTACAAAGCCATGAATTCCTCTTCCTTCGATGGCGTCTCGGTGAGTCCCCTCCATGCATCATCGGCTCTCTGATTTATTTGGCGGTGTCACTTTTCTATCACCAACTTTCCTCCTCGCTGCTTATCGCTTTTGTTTCATCATGTTGTTATATCTGAATCATCTCTCGCAGCCAGCACAAGAAAAATGTCCTCATCTCGCGGAACGCGTCAGTGTTTCCATTTTTTTCTGAAATGTTATTAGAGCTCAAGAAAAGGGTTTACGAGATTATTACCGATTTGTGATAGCTCTCTATAATGGCCCGGCATTGCGAAGGACGACATGAAATCTGCCTTTCGTTTATTGTGAAAATTGTTCAAAGCTGAACTCCAGGCAAACAGCTAAATACACAGATGATAGTTGCCAAAGGATCAGTATTTCTGTCCATTCATTCCGGGGATTAACATAGCTCTGTCATACAGCATAGTTTTATTTTTCTGGCAGAGGATGGGACATGATATTTCTCTGCTTCAGTTTCATTTTCACTTACAGGTCCCCTTCCCACTCCCACCCTGTAACTAGACAGTGAAATGAGAAGCTGCACACTGATGAACTCCTCTGTCTATCACTCTGCTCTCTCCTCTTATGAGCATGTTCCTTGCAGTGCAGCACATCTGATTGGGCCCTTGTGCTGTTTCTCCCTCTCCAGTCTGAGTTTTGCAGTCAGTGCCGGTGTCCTATCATTCTGGGTCCCCTATCAGATAGTGCCTGGGTTGAACTGCGCATGCGCAGTCCGAGATCACGGAAATCCCAGAGACTAAACATCTGTTCCGACCATGCGCAGATACGACGCTCGCTCCTGATGCTTATCGACGGCGCTCGCTCTATCAGATGAGATGGGGGACCCATCTCGATAGAACAGCGTTGACCGCGCTCACAGCAATACAGCCAGGGGTAGACTGACCATTCGGGCACTCGGGCACTGCCCGAGGGCCCCGTGCCACTAGGAGGCCCCATCAGGGTTGCCAGCCTCAGTAAAACCAGGGACAGTATGGGCCAGATTCACGTACAGCGGCGTATCTTTGAGCGGGCGTAGCGCAGCTCATATGTGCTACACCGACGTAACATAGAGAGGCAAGACCAGTATTCACAAAGCACTTGCTCCCTAAGTTACGGCGGCGTAGCGTAAATGGGCCGCCGTAAGCCCGCCTAATTCAAAGTAGACAGGTAGTGGGCGTGATGTATTACAATGAAGCATGACCCCATGTAAATGAAGCAACGAACGGCGCACGTGCGCGCATGCTCAGAATCACGTTGCATATACTCCCTAAGATACGACGGCTCAATGCGTACGACGTGAACGTAACCTACGCCCAGCCCCATTCACGTACGACTTACGTAAACAACGTAAAATCCGACGGCAGTTCCGACGTCCATACCCTACATGACTTAGACCAACTTTTTGGTGGTTTAACTTTACGCCGGACGTACGCCTTACGTAAACGGCGTAGCTTACTGCGACGGGCGCAAGTACGTTCGTGAATCGGCATATCTAGGTCATTTACATATTCGATGCGTAAATCAATGGAAGCGCCCCTAGCGGCCAGCGTAAATATGCGCCCAAGATACGGCGGCGTAGGAGACTTACGTCGGTCGGATGGAGCCGAAATTCAGGCGTATCTCCTTTGCAGAATCAAGCGCATAGATACGACGGCGCATCCGTTGACTTACGCGGCGTATCATTAGATACGTCGGCGTAAGTCTTTGTGAATCTGGGCCTATGTAAATATCTGTGTTTTTAAAAAAAAAATCCCAAGATTATAGCTGCCCTGCCTCTCCAGTGCCTTTTCAGTGTGTGTATGTGTATTCTATGTTTATGTATACTGTGTGGCTCCATAATCTATTGCCTGATGGCCCCATAATCTCCTATTGCCCGGGGCCCCCATAATCGCCTATTGCCCAGGGCCCCATAATCTCCTATTGCCCAGGGGCCCCATGAGTTGTCAGTCTGCCCTTGAATACAGCATGGGGAGGGTGTATTATTGAGCATTGATTGTTTACAGGTTGGACATCTCGATAGAACAGTGCTGGCCGCGCTCACAGCAATACAGCAAGGGGCGGGTGGTTTTTAAAAAGGGGCGGGTGTATTATCGAGCACTGATTTTTTAACCATCTGCCCTTTGCTGTATTGCTGTGAGTGCGGCCAGTGCTGTTCTATCGAGATGGGTCCCCCCATCTGATACAGCGAGTGTTGTGGATAAGCATCGGGAGCGAGCGGCCTGTTAACTGCTCATGCTCCAAGAACAGCTGACGGAACAGACGTTAAGTCTCGAAGATTTCCGCGATCTCCAATTGCGCATGCGCAGTTCAACCCAGGCACTATCTGATGGGGGGACCCATACTGATAGAACACCGGGACAAGGTCATGTAACACCCAGGGCGAACATGGCAAACTACGCCCCCCCCCCCCAAATGATGTGTCAACAAACCCCCGCCCCCCCCAACAAAAAAAGACTTAGCACTAATCTGCATGCTTACGCCCTAAGCATAACTTCACTCTCCTCCCAGTAGAAATCAGTCCCCTTGCTGAAATCCCCTCTCCTAGCACAAATCTTCGCCCCCCCCCCCCCCCCCAAAAAAAAAAATAATCACCCTTCCTAGAATCATCCTTCCTAGGACAAATCTTTTACCCCTCAAATGTCCCCTCCAAGTACACATCCTCTCCCCCCACACTTCAAATCCCCCTCCCAGCACAAATTCCCCCTCCTAGCACAAATACCTCCCAATCATCCTTACTAACACACCCCCCCCCCCAAAAAAACACATGTTTCCCCTCCCCCTCTACCATAGCACTTCTTCTATCATAAGCTCCCCAAATTCCCCCTCCAAGCACAATTCCTCTTACCCCCGCCCCCCCAAACACAAATCCCCCTAAATCACCACCTCCCCCCAAATTTTTCCTCTTAGAACAATTCTTACCCCCCCCCCCCTTCCATATTCCCTCCTAGCACAAATACCTCCCAATCATCCCTACTAGCACAAATCCTCCCCCCGAAAAAAACAACATGTTTCCCCTCCCGCTCTACCATATCACCTCTTTTATCACAAGCCCCCCAAATTCCCCCTCCAAGCACAAATCCTCTTACCCCGCCCCCCAAACACAAATCCCCCTAAATCACCACCTCTAGCATCCCCCCCCCAAATTTCTCCTCCTAGAACAATTCTTACCCCCTGCCGCCCCCCTCTCTCTCTAGATTCCCTTCTAGCACAAATACCTCCCAACCATCCCTACTAGCACAAATCCCCCTCCCCCCATAAAAACATATTTCCCCTCCCCCTCTACCATATCACCTTTTCTATCACAAGCTCAAATCCTCTCACCCCCCCCCCCCCCCAAACAGAAATTCCCTTAAATCACCGCCTTTAGCACCACCTCCCCCAAAATGTACCCTTCTAGAACAATTCTTACCCCCTTGAGACTGGGGCAGAGGTTCACCTTCCAGCAGGACAACGACCCTAAAGTACAGCCAGACCTACAATGGAAGGGTTTATAAAGATCATGTGTTAGAATGGCCCAGTCAAAGTCCAGACCTAAATCACATTGAGAATCTGTGGCAAGACTTGAAAATTGCTGATGACAGACGCTCTCCATCCAATCTGACAGAGCTTGAGATATTTTACAAAGAAGAATGGGCAAAAATGTCCCTCTCTAGATCTGCAAAGCTGGTAGAGACATCCCCAAAAAGACTTGCAGCTGTAATTGCAGAGAAAGGGGGTTCTACAAAATATTGACTCCGGGGGACGCTATACTAATGCCCCCCCCCACTTTTCACATATTTATTTATAAAAAAAATTGAAAACCATTTATTATTTTCTTTGCACTTCACAATTATGGGCCACTTTGTGTTGGTCTATCACATAAAATCCCAATAAAATACATTTACATGACAAAATGTGGAAAGGGGTATGAATACTTTTTCAAGCCACTGTCAGTGATTCTGCACAGAACAGCCGCCCTGTACCGTGTTTCCCCGAAAATAAGACCTAGCGCTATTTTCCAGGAGGGCTGCAATATAAGACCTACCCCAAAAATAAGCCCTAGTTTAAAATACTTGTTAAATTCTATAATCCACTCTATTACAGTATTATATAATGTACTATGTGTGTGTTTCTGTAATATAATTGCGGGGAAGAGAGCTCCGGCGGGTCACAGAAGGGCAGAGCGGCAGGGCCGTCTTAATAGCATTGTGGGCCCCTGTGAAAAGTAATGCTCTGGGGCCCCTACAATGATGATAGTGCAGGTAAACAGACATTAAGGTCGCGATTCAGATACATTGTTGTATCTTTGAGCGGGCGTAGCGCATCTCATATGCGCTACGCCGACGTAACATAGAGAGGCGAGTGCAGTATTCAGAAAGCACTTGCTCCCTAAGTTACGGCGGCGTAGCGTAAATGGGCCGGCGTAAGCCCGCCTAATTCAAATGAGCAAGGCAGTGGGCGTGTTGTATTAAAATGACCCGTGACCCCATGCTAATGAGGGGCCGAACGAACGGCGCATGCGCCGTCCGTGGACGTATCGTAGTGCGCATGCTCAGAATCACGTCGGATAGAATGCCTAAGATAACTTACGCACAGCCCTATTCACGTACGACTTACGCAAACAACGTAAAATTCGTCCATACCTTAACATAAGCTGCGCCTCAAATAGCAGGGGTAACGTTATGCCGGACGTAAACGGCGTCGCTAAATCCGGCGCAAGTAAGTTCGTGAATCTGCGTATCTAGGTCATTTGCATATTCGACGCGTAAATCTACGGAAGCGCCCCTTGCAGCCAGCGTAAATATGCACCCAAGATACGACGGCGTAAGGAGACTTACGTCGATCGTATCTTGCAAAATTCAGGCGTATCTCAGTTCCTGAATAAGCGCATAGATACGACGGCGCGCATTTGGACTTACGACGGCGTATCTGGAGATACGCCGGCGTAAGTCCTTTCTGAATCCGGGCCTAAGTAGGTAGGAGGCAGACTGCCTCATCTTTGCATCTATCACTCTCAGTGCCATCATGGGGGCCCCCAATTTCAGGGCAGTGTGGGCTCAAGGACCAGCTGCTTTGGGGAAAGTGCAGGGGCCCCCCATGCAGCTGGGGCTCCTGGGCAGTGCCCTCTCATTAAGACAGCCCTGGGTAGGAGGCAGACGGCCTCCCCTGTGTATCTATCACTCTCAGTGCCATCATGAGGCCCCCAATTTCAGGGCAGCGTGGGCTCAAGGACCAGCTGCTTTGGGGAAAAAAACAGGGGCCCAGGTGTGCCCTCTCATTAAGACAGCCCTGCAGAGCGGCGCTATAATGAAGGTATTTGGCACAATTATATTACAGAAACACACACATTGTACATTATATAATACTGTAACCGAGTGGATTGTAGGATTTTACAAGAATTTTATCTCAGTTCACACTGGGGATTCCTGTCAAGCAGGGAGAGAGAGGGGGAGAGAAGACATCACATTACATGATAAGACCTACCCCGAAAATAAGCCCTACTGGGTCTTTTGTTTCCAAAATGAATATAATGCCCTGTGCACACGAGCGGAATTCCCGTCGGAAAAAAGTTGGATGGTTTTTCCTAAGGAATTCCGCTCAAGCTTGTCACACAAAAGTTTGGTGAAACTTTGACTGCCAATAACACTACGATGAGCCGAGAAAATGAAGTTCTATGAAAAGCTCACATCGGACTTTTGCTGTCGGAATTTCCGATCGCGTGCATAAAAGATTCGCCATTTTGCCCTTAAAACAAATGAGCAAATTCTGATTAATTCATAGAAGTAATGTTCTTGGTTTAAAAGGGAACTTTATAGATCTTTTGGGTTATTGAACAATCAGTAAAAGAGCTGTGCAGACACTCCGAGCAAAACGACCTAATAGGCAGATATACTGCAGGCTTTGTCATTAGTTCATTTCTGTCTTTTCATTAATGCTCTGTGCGCTGATTTTATCGTTTTTACCTCCGTGTTCCAATTGACATAACTGTCAATACCCCGTCCTGATGATGGGGATACCGACTGATCTTTGTCCTTCAATTCCTCAGGGTCACGTGGTGTTTGATGCCAGTGGGTCCCGTATGGCCTGGACACTTATCGAGCAGTTACAAGGTAGGTGTTCTGGATTTGCTGAATATTCTATCCAATGTTTGCAGAGGAATACGATAATATTATTAGCTCCATTGACACCTTGAACTGCTTGAGCCCGGAAGATTTTACCCCCTTCCTGACCGGAGCACTTTTTACAATTCGGCACTCCGTCGCTTTAACTGACAATTGCGCAACGTTATACCCAAACAAAATTTGCATCCTTTTTCCCCCACAAATAGAGCTTTCTTTTGGTGGTATTTGATCACCTCTGCGTTTTTTTTTTTTTATGCTATAAACAAAATAACAACAATTAAAAAAAAAAAAAAACAATGGCCCGGATTCACATACCTCAGCGCATCTTTAGGCGGGCGTAGCGTATCGAATATACGCTACGCCGACGCTGCGCAGAGCGGTGAGCACAGTATTCACAAAGGAAATGCTCCCAACGTTGCGCCGGCGTAACGTAAATTCCTAGACGTAAGCCGGCCTAATTCAAAGTAGGTGGAAGTGGGCGTGATCCATTTAAATGAACCGTGACCCCATGCAAATGATGGAAATCAGAATCACGTCGGAACGAACGCCTAAGATACGTCGAATCACTGCCTACGACGTGAACGTAACCTACGCCCAGCCCTATTCACGTACAACGTAAAATACGATGGCTGTGTTCCCTGGTGCATTGATGCTGCTGACTTCCACCTGCTTTATGAGGCATAACTTTACGCCGGACGTACGACTTACGTAAACCGCGTATATAACTGCGACGGGCGCAAGTACGTTCGTGAATCTCAGTCATTTGCATATTCGAAGCGTAAATCAATGGGAGCGCCCCTTGCGGCCAGCGTAAATATGCACCCACGATACGACGGCGTAGGAAACTTACGTTGGTCGGATGAAGTCTAATTTCAGGCGTATCTTGCTTTCAAAGTCAGGCGCAGAGATACGACGGCGCATATTTGCACTTACGCGGCGTATCTGGAGATACGTCGGCGCAAGTGCTTTGTGAACCTGGGCCAATATCTTTTCATTTTTGCTATAATAAATATCCCAATTTTTTTTAGTTTAGGCCAATACGTATTCTTCTACATATTTTTGGTAAAAAAAAATTGCAATAAGCGGTTACTGATCGGTTTGCGTAAAGTTATAGCGTCTACAAAATAGGGGATAGAATTATGGCATTTTTTTTGTTGTTATTTTTTTTATTAGCAATGGTGGCGATCTGCGATTTTTATCGGGACTCCGACATTGCGGCGGACACATCGGACACTTTTGACACATTTTTGGGACCATTGACAATTTTACGGCGATCAGTGCTATAAAAATGCAATAATTACTGTAAAAATGTCACTGGCAGGGAAGGGGATAACACTAGGGGGGCGATCAAGGGGTTAATTGTGTTCCCTAAAGTGGGTTCTAACTGAAGGGGGGATGGCACTTAATAGGGGAAATGATAGATCGCTGTTCATACAAAGTATGAACAGAGGATCAGTCATTTCTCCCCTGAGAGAACCAGGATCTGTGAGTTTACACACACAGCTCCCGGTTCTCGCTGTGTCACGAGCGATCGCAGGTGCCCGGCGGTCATCGCGCCCGCAGGGCACTCGCATCAGCCCTGTGGGCGAGCAGCGGGCCTCCTTGTGGAGGCTTCCATTTGTGGATGGACATTTTTGGTTACACAACCAATCACATTACTATAATCTTTTTATATGGACTGTAAACTGAAGGACTTATGAATAAATGGTTGTGGAACAAATCATTTGAGTTTCCATTATTTCTTATGGGGAAATTCGGTTTGATATACAAGTGCTTTGGATTACAAGCATGCTCCTCTAACGAATTATGCTCGCAATCCAAGGTTCTACTGTACACTAGTTTGGTGATCTGAGAACACCTACTTTAAATACAGAAGCACTGTTCCCAAACACACCCCCTGAGGACTCCTTGCTGTTTCTCACATGCAGAAAGACCGGTGGAACTCAAATGTCTGTACAAAGAAGTTTGAATGTGATCAGTTATACTGTGCCAGAAGTTGAGAGGAAAAAGTTACACAATGCATTTTTCAGGAACTACGCTCCCAGTAAACCTGCAAAGAGCTGCAAAAATGCTAATCGGCAGTATTGCCTCCCAGCAGCTGATGTTTTTCCCATTCCACGCTCTGTGTCTCTGTGTGGAGGGGGGTCGTCTCGGTAGAGGAGCAGGGCTTTATTATATCAGGCTTGCTCCTCTAAAGATTGGTGATCTGATGACTGGTGGAGTCAGTGGCGTAGCGTGGGGGGTGCAAAATTTAGAGGGGCGCTGTCACGAGTGTGAAGAGGAGGGAGCGCCAACAACAGATGGGACTTTGGCTCTAATAGGCGTCCAAAAAAGTGAGAGGCGGGTGCAACGCTGTGCCTTCCTTCTCACTCAGCTCAATGTTAGCAAAGCCGAAGGAATTCACTTTGCTAACATTGACCTGCCTCTCAGCCAATTAGGTTGCCAGGTCTGTAACTGGTAGCCTGATTGGCTGAAATGTCAGGCGCTGTGTTTGGCGTCCAATCATAGAAGAGGAGGACGGGAGAAGACACATGGAGGGGAGAAGACCCTGTCACCCGCTGCCCCACCGAGACTGGGTAAGTGCCAGGCAGCTATCGAGCGGGCAGGGGGGGGGGGAATACAGTGGCAGCATTGGATGGCACATTGGCAGAATTGGATGGCACAGTGGAAGCATTGGATGGCACAGTGGCAGCATTGGGAGCATTGGATGGCACAGTGGGAGCATTGGATGGCACAGTGGCAGCATTGGATGGCACAGTGGGAGCATTGAATGGCACAGGGGGAGCATTGGATGGAACTGTGGCAGCATTGGGAGCATTTGATTTCACAGTGGCAGCATTTGATGGCACAGTGGCTGCGTTTGTTGGCACAGTGGCTGTGTTTGATGGCACAGTGGCTGCATTTGATGGCACAGTTACAGTGGCTGCAATTGATGGGCACAGTGGCTGCGTTTGATGGCACAGTAAGGCTGCAATTTTTTTTTTTTAATTTTTCCATTTGTTTGCGCCCCCCCAAACATTTTGAGCACCAGCCACCACTGAGTGTGAGGCTACAGCACAGGAGTGCCTAGGCACAATTTATATTTGTGGATGTTTACTACTCCCAGTGCTCACAGTCTGGCCCACCTAAAGTCTGAAGGACAGTAAACTGGCCACTTGTTTGGAGACCCCTGCTCTATACCAAAGCAACTATTCACTTTTTAAGTTAAGGTCCATTTTAAGAATTGTATATAAGCCTGGTTGATCCACCAAGAAGATGTGACAACCACCCAACTGGGAAAGGGGTCACATGTTTAGTGGGGAATGTTTGTTTTAAAGTTTGCCTTGTAGCCAGTGGCATTGGTATCTAAAGACTAGACAGGGAAAAAACTGCTCTGAAAGGTGAGCCACTGAAGTTAATAGAAATCCAAGGCTAGCATATTTAGGTAGGTACCTGTTGCCGATGGCGAGACGTGGTCCTTTAGCACCCACGGAAAAAAGGCCTCGCCCTTGAGCTATCAACTACTTCAGCACCATAAGTTGTAGCTCTTGCCATTTTTATGCCTCCCTCCCGATGAAAAGCCCAACGTGGCACCTTTTCTCCCCACCCCTCACCCCTTGTAGCCAGGGACATTGGTATCTAAAGACTAGACAGGGAAAAAACTTGCTTTGAAAGGTGAGCCACTGGAGGTTGGTAGACATCCAAGGCTAGCATGTTTAGGTAGGTACCTGTTGCCATTGACGGGATGTGGTCCTTTAGCACCAATGGCAAAAAAGGCCAAATGGTCTCGCCCTATCAACAATTTCAGCACAATAAGTTGTAGATCTTGCCTTTTTTATGCCGCCCAACGTGGCACCTTTTCTCCCCACCCCTCACCCTGTAGGTTGCGCAGGTTGACCTGTGCCGCAACTCCTTGTGCGTTTCATCGCTTCAGTTTTATTGCAGGGTAGATTGCTTGACTTTGGGCATTTCTTTTTATCCTTAAAGCGGATGTGCCACGGGAACAAAATATTAAAAGTCAGCAGCTACAAATACTGCAGCTGCTGACTTTTAATATTAGGACACTTACCTGTCCTGGAGTCCAGCGCCGATCGCAGCAGAGCACGAGCGATCGCTCGTCACTCTGCTGCTCCCCCCGCCATCCACGCTGAGGGAACCAGGAAGTGAAGCGCTGCGGCTTCACTGCCCGGTTCCCTACGGCGCATGCGCGAGTCGCGCTGCGCCCGCCGATTGGCTCACACGCTGTGTGCTGGGAGCCGAGTGTTCCCAGCACACAACGGGCGACAGACGGGATGTGACGGAATGCCCGTCTTTCGCCCGTATCGTGTGGCCGGAAGTGGGTGCAAATACCTGTCTTTAGACAGGTGTCTGCACCCCCCTCCCCCCTGAAAGGTGTCAAATGTGACACCGGAGGGGGGGAGGGTTCCGATCAGCGGGACTCCACTTTAGGGTGGAGGACCGCTTTAATGTCAGGCTGTAGAAGACCAGCATGACTTCAATGTCTTCAAAGACCAGCCTGACACATTCTCCTCAAAATTCACCCCCCCCTCCCCTCAGATGCTATAAATGCTGAAATGCAACATGACAAGCCTCTTCCACTTTGGACACCCACGATTAAATTATTGAGTGGTCTGAATGATTCCTGTGTTGATGTATGGAGTAAAAGACTGTTGACAGATTGGTGCCAGCTGTCCAAACCTGGACGAGGAGGGCCGCAACGTTTTAAATTATTTTCTGCTGATTAAAGTGAAACACCAGAGAAACCTATCATTCTAGTTGGAAATGGAGCAGTTTAGAGCCTCTGTCGGGTCTTTTTTCCTTTCTGTGTCTTCATACTGGAGATTCATTATCACTCTCTGTCCAAGTGACAACAGAATGGGGAATGCAAATCTAAAAAATTCTAATTGTTACACACGATCAGAAAGTCCGATGTGAGCTTTTGGTCGGAAATTCCGACAGTGTGTAGGCTCCATCGAATTTCCGGCAAGAAAAATTTGAGAGCTGGTTCTTAAAATTTTCCGACAATAAAAGTTTTTGGAGGAAATTCCGATCGTCTGTATGCAATTCCAACACCCAAAAAAACACGCATGCTCAGAATCAATTCAACACATGCTCAGAAGCATTAAACTTCATTTTTCTCGGCTCGTTGTAGTGTACGTCACCGCGTTCTTGACAGTCTAAATTTGGTGTGACCGTGTGTATGCAACACAAGTTTGAGCCAAGATTCAGTCGGAAAAAAATCCACGGTTTTCTTGACGGATTTTCCGATCGTGTGTACGCGGCGTTAGTGAAAGGATTTCCTCCCAGTTTGTCAAGATTTCATTTTACTTTGTGGACACAGAAAGCAAAAAAAAAATGATAAGTTTAAAGTCCAATTGAACCTTCAGGTTAATAAGACTGAAAACAATTGAGGTGCTTAAAGCGGAGCTCCACCCTAAAGTGGAACTCGCGCTGATCGGAACCCTCCCCCCCCCCTCCGGTGTCACATTTGACACCTTTCAGGGGGGAGGGCGGTGCAGATACCTATTTAAAGACAGGTATTTGCACCCACTTCCGGCCCAGCATTCACGGGCAAAAGACGGGCATTGCATCACATCCCGTCATCCCCCCCCCCCCCCCGTTGTGTGCTGGGAACACTCGGCTCCCAGCACACAGCGGGAGCCAATCGGCGGGCGCAGCGCGACTCGCGCATGCGCCGTAGGGAACCAGGCAGTGAAGCCGGAGCGCTTCACTTCCTGGTTCCCTCACAGTGGATGGCGGGAGGGGGGGGGGGGGCAGCAGAGTGACGAGCGATCACTCGTCCTCTGCTGCGGACGGCGCTGGACTCCAGGACAGGTAAGTGTCCTTATATTAAAAGTCAGCAGCTGCAGTATTTGTAGCTGCTGGCTTTTAATATTTTTTTTTGGCCGCACATCCGCTTTAAAAGCAAAGTCTTACCGTGTGTTTTTCTTTCTAATGCAGCCACAGGTTGAGTAGAAAAGCCTGTCCCCTGCCAGCATCTCCTCAGAGTGGGAACCTTGTCCCCTGTGGGGAAGCAGTAGTCTTCCTGTAGAAGTTGGACACACCCCCTGCTAAGTCGGGGCCAGAGCTCTCCAATCAAAGTGTGGGAAGGTGCAGCGTGGTGCGGTAGCAGTATACACTCAAAGTCCAGTTGCAGGAACAGAATTTGTATTAAAGTTCAGAAATTCACAACAATTCCAACAGGAAGGCACCCAACGGGCAACTTTTACAGAATGTACAGCCATGTGTAGCAGAACAGGCTTTGGGTGTCCCAAAAGCGTTTATTTTGAGGGGTGAAACGTAGCATTGCTGGTCCGTGCCCAAATGGAGAGGTCTCCAGGAAGGCATGTCCGTATATTTTTCCTACCCATCTGTAACCTCTCCCTGCCTCTAATCCCTGTCCCTGTCAGGCTGGTTACCTGTCCCTACCCTATCCATACGTGAACATGCGCACCCAGCCTGGAAGCCAGGGTCCTAAATAGCCTCTGCATGACCCAAGATGGCTACCAAAGTCACATGGGGTGACAGCATCCAATTGGATAGCTTCCCCAGTGACCCAACCAACCATAGAGGAACCTTGTTCCTCTTGACTTTCCCCTCCAACTGCAATGATGCTGCAGTTGAGTGCCACCTACAGTGGAAAAAATTGACTACACCTGCCTACAAACTCAACAGGGAAAATGAGCTTTGCTGATTGCTGAGCTAATGTTTGCCTCCATAGGGGGTGTGTCAGATCTCTCCGGAGAGAGGCATAAAAACCCCAAGGTCACATTCGATAGCTGCTGGAAGCAGGGATGGACTGGCCATCGGGACTACCGGGAGATTCCCGGTGGGCCAATGGCTCAGTGGGCCGGTCGGAGGTCCACGGTGATCTACCCGTCAATTGCCAACAGCTGGTGCCTGATGGGTAGATCGAGATTTAGCGAGCATGCAGAGTAGCTCAGGAAGCGCGTGTATATGTTCTCTCTCCTGTCACGGCACTCACGCTGCTCCCCGGCGGCCCCTCCTCTCTTCTCGTCCATTCCCATTTGCTTGTGACATCATCTGGGATGGACGAGAAGAGAGGAGGGGCCGCCTGGGAGCAGAGTAAGTGCCGTGACAGGAGATAGAGAATATATTACACACGCTTCCTGCGCTACTCTGCATGTTGGCTGGTAAATGATGTGCACCATAATGTGCCCTGATGTGCTATGTGCCCCGTGTCCTGATGTGCCCTGTGTCCCTATGTGCCCTGATGTGCCATGTTCCCTGATGTGCTATGTGCCCCGTGCCCCGATGTGCTGTGCCTCCATGTGATGTGCCCTGTACGTGATGTGCCCTGTACCCTGATGTGCTGTGCCCTGTACGTGTTGTGCCCTGTACCCTGATGTGCTGTGCCCTGTACGTGTTGTGCCCTGATGTGCCCTGTACCCTGATGTGCTGTGCCTCAATGTGCTGTGATGGGTCCTGATGTTATGTGCTGTGCCCTAATGTGCTGTGATGGGCCCTGATGTGTTGTGCCCTGATGTGCCCCGTGCCCCGATGTGCTGTGCCTCAATGTGCTGTGATGTGCCCTGTATGTGTTGTGCCCTGTATGTGTTGTGCCCTGTGCCCCGATGTGCTGTGCCTCAATGTGCTGTGATAGGCCCCGATGTGCTGTGCCTCAATGTGCTGTGATGGGCCCTGATATGCCCCGTACCCCTATGTGCTGTGCCTTAATGTGCTGTGATGGGCCCTGTAGGTGTTGTGCCCTGTAGGTGTTGTGCCCTGTACGTGTTGTGCCCTGTGCCCCGATGTGCTGTGCCTCAATGTGCTGTGATGGGCTCTGATGTGTTGTGCCCTGTACGTGTTGTGCCCTGATGTACCCTGATGTGCCCTGTACCCTGATGTGCTGTGCCCTGATGTGCTGAGCTCTGTACCATGCCCTGATGTGCACTGTACTCTGATGTGTTGTGCCCTGGTCTGGTCTGGATGAAGTCCAGGGACACATTTTTGTCCCAGTCCAGCCCTGGCTGGAAGGTGACAGGTTTTTCTACTCAGGCTGTAGCTGCTTTTGGAAAAAAAACGACTAGAAGTCCTTGTGAACCTTTTACTTTATTGGATCTGGAATGTATTAAGCTGATTTAAATGGGAGGTGCAATTGGACTTTAAAACTGTTTATTCTAGTCAAACTAGAAAATAAAAACAGGTTTTGTCCACATTAAACAGACCTCTTCCCATTTGCGTCTCTGAAAAGCTTGTCTTCCTCTGGTCTGAGCCCTGCTGATTATGACAGGTCCTCATTAAAGGTGAACATTTTGTGTCTCTGTACAGACTTGGTTATGTTTTACTCTGTAGAACACCTTGTCCATTTCCTTTTACTATAATACATTAGGTCCCTGCAACGTGCAGCAATATAAAATGCAATTACTGGTGGCAACTGATTAGAAATGCTTTAAATCGTCTGTTTCTGATGGCATTACAGTGGAATTGGTCAGTATTGATTGCTGTTCCTTGCATGTCACATCACTGATTGCTTCTTCAGTGCTTTGTTAACTTGGACCTTGTTTTCTTTTGGAAAGGTGGTCTCTACAAGAAGATTGGGTATTACGACAGTACCAAGGACAACCTCTCTTGGTATAACAACGATAAGTGGATCGGTGAGTGTCATATATGGCCATATATAGTCTTCTCTATCCAATTCTCTCTTGTTATCTACCTTCCATGTTCTTGCATGTGTCTTTTCCCAGTAGTGTTGGTCTACCTTGAATGCCTGCACTCCTCCTCCTTCCTTCATTGAGTACTTTAGAGCAGGTTTCTCAACCAGGGTTCCATGCAATGCCAGGGTTCCTCCAGCGGTTGCTAGGGGTTCCGTGGACAATGAGCAATTTCTGCCTCTTCGATAAGTTCCCACTGACACCATTGATCATTTTTGTTATGGTTGGCTTTTTTTCTCAAACAATAGGTACTGGAACTTAACTACGGCCCCCACAAAACCCCTCCCCTACACACACCCTCCAAATCACATCAAATAGTGGGTGTGGTCAGTCAAATTTCGCGAAAACAGTAGGAGTGTCTTAAAGGGGCATTAGATACCAGGATTGCATTCAGTGCCGGCCCAAGACATTGTGCTGCCTGGTACCAAGAATGAAATGCTGCCCCCCCCAAAAAAATTACGCCCACCAAAATGTCCCCACATCCATTATTTTATATCATGATAACTAAAGTGGACCTATCATGGCTCTATACATGTTTATAGGAGTATACAGAGGACCTGTTATGGTTCTTTACATGTATAGGAGTATAAAAGGGACCTGTTATGGCTCTATTCATGTAATTAGCCCCACAGTGGAGCGGAGAGCGGAATGGGAGAAGCGGTGGGGCGGCAATTAGCCCCACAGTAGAGTGGAGAGCGGAGCTGGCGGAATGGGATGGCGGGCGGGCGGCAATTTGCCGCCCCCCTGAAAGTGCCGCCTGGTACAATGGTACCATCGGGTCCCATGGTAGGGCCGGCCCTGATTGCATTACATACAGAGTGCAGAGCTGTCACTTGTAAACACAGAAACCAGATGTAACGGCACCCCGTGTATGAAAGGGGTTAACGTCGTTTAGGATATTCCATTCCCGAACACAGGGCAGCTACCAGACACTCCAACCAGCCGAATAAGACCCCATACAAATAATTCTCCCCCAAATACGAGACAAAGCTCCGTGTTGAGGTTCAAGCAGGAATATGAACTTTATTGGAAGGATTACAGGCTCTTTATATACACTTGAGAATACTGCAGTAACCACATGAACAATGACCCGGATCCACCCACAACATCACACAATGGTTACATAACGAGCCCCCAATACACATTATTCTGAGTGTCAATACATCCCTTAGCAGACAACAGATGAGTTCATTAGCACACTTAATAGGTGAATGGAAAGCTGCCTCAGACAAGATTAACACAATTTACTTATCCAGACAAAGGCAACATCGTTAAGCAATAGACCATAGAATCTATTTGACAGCAGCGCCATTGGCTGGCGCTGCTGTCAATCACATCAAATGACGCAACGCGCCGGGGGGCGGGGCCGAGGGATACAGTCGGCGGCTATGGCCACCGCTGTATCACGGGAGCGCACCCACAAGAGCTTTCCACCATGTGAGCTCGCCCGCATGAAGGTGGAAAGCTCTTTTGCGAGGGGGGGGGGGGAGCCGAGAAACCTGCCGAGGGACCCCAGAAGACCAGGTTCGGGGACACTCTGTGCAAAACCAGCTGCGCAGTGGAGGTAAGAATAACATGTTTGTTATTTAAAAAAAAAAAATGTTTTATCTTTACTGATCCTTTAATGTATCATGAGTTATAGATGTAATTCCCTGAAACTGGAAAGTTAATTCAAGGGTTCCTCTATGTTGAAAAGGTTGAGAAGGGCTGCTTTAGAGATTAAAGTAAAGAATAATGTGCAGGAGGGCAGCTCTCTGTAGAACACGGGAACCCAACAGAGGTCAATACTCCACTGATTATTATTATTATTAAGGTACTTATATAGCGCCATCAATTTACATATACAATGTACATTCACATCGGTCCCTACCCTCAAGGAGCTTACAATCTAAGGTCCCTAACTCACATTCATATACTGGGCCAATTTAGACAGAAGCCAATTAACCTACCAGCATGTCTTTGGAGTGTGGGAGGAAACCGGAGTAAACCCACGCAGGCACAGGGAGAACATGCAAACTCCAGGCAGGTAGTGTAATGGTTGAGATTCGAACCAGCGACCATTTTTACTGCTAGACGAGAGTGCTACCCACTACACCACTGTGCCGCCCAAAGAAGATGATGAAAAAGTGAACTTAGTTTATTAGGTCCAGTTGACCTAGCCATTGTTCTATGTACTTTCACTTTGTATTTTTTCTCTCACGTTTGTCGCTGCACTTTCACTCATTAAGGATGGAAGGGTGAAGGTCTTCGTACCTGCCCTGATGTCTAGGTGGAGGATGTGTAGGTTCCTTCCTCTCCTGCCTGGGGAATTGGGGACTTTCTTCAGGAGAGCACCATACCTAGTACTCGTGGTTGGCTTCGGCTACCGATGAGAAGAGGCCTTGACCCAACAGGAGTCTTGCAGGTGGGGGGTTATGGAGGATGGTCAGGTCTTCTCTTTTCTCGGCATAGGGATTAAAAATAGTTAACGTTGATTGAGAAAGTTTGGGTCAACTTCAAAAAGAATCTAGAAATATGTGTAGGAATGCTCATTGGGGAGGGTCAGACAGTCTGACCGCCAACCTTTCCTTGACCACCATGATTTTTTTTAACCACTTCACCCCGATCCAGTGCGCCACCTAGTCTTTTATTCTGCAACTACAAGCCCTGATGAAGGGGGACAGGCGAGCCCCGAAATGTGTTGTATACTTCTTTGACTCTCATTTTGTTAAATAAAGATCAACTGGACCTATTAAACTTTGTTTTTGGCCCTCACTTCTTCACCACTTCACCGATTCTTGAAGCTTTTACTTGCATCCAGTGACTTCTCCATCCACCCTCCCCAATATAACATTGTATAACCCAATAATTTTTCAATTTTACCCTGACTGCACCCTTTTGGTTTCTTTCCAACATAATTAGGGGGTTCTCCTCCTTCTGACCACACCAAGGTGATCATCACCTTCCGCTACGTCTCTCAGAAGCTCTTCATTTCCGTCTCGGTTCTGGCCGGACTCGGCATACTCTTGGGTTTCGTCTGCCTGTCTTTTAACATCTACAACAGCCACGTGAGGTGAGAAGGACGCATGCACAATGGGTTGTGTAAGTTGGGGGGGGGGGGGGGTGGAAGAGTGGAGGAGGGGAAGGTAAGGGTGAATAGTATAAGGGGTATTGAATATATAAATGTAGGAAAGAATAAATACAGTTTAGAACAGCACAATTACAGTTGTGGTTTCCACCACTTGACTAAAGCATTAGCAACTGAATAGTGGAAACACACCTCGGGGACCACTGAGGGTCTATGATAAGCTCATCTTAGGATCTTCTTCCTGCCTTGTGTCATGGTTCACTTTACCGACTCGCTGACTTACTTCAGACCTTAAATTAAATCTGTGCTTAGTACGGGTTCACTTAAAATACAATTAAAGTGGTTGTAAACCTTTGAAATGAAAAATGAACAAAGCATATCCCTTTTTAGTGTGTACTTGCTGCTGACTCCTGCCTCTGCTGTCTCCATGAGTCACCTTGGACAGTTTATGCCAGGGATCTTCAAACTACGGCCCTCCAGCTGTTGCGAAACTACACATCCCATGAGCCATTGTAAAACTCTGACATTCACCGACATGACTGGGCATTAAGGGTGTGACAGACTCGGACCCTCTTATGTCCATTATCATCCTATGTCCACTAGGGGCATAGGATGACTGAGAAATGATATCTTGGACTACCTAAGAGGGGATTATTATGTAAATATTATCCACAATATATTCTAGGATATCTGTGAGAACTATTCGCTGGTTGTTGTTTCTGAACTCAAAGGGTTGGTTGTAAGAGTGGCTCATTCATAGATGCTAATGTCCTCGCCTCCAGCCATCTCTGTTCTCTGTGCTAATTGACCCTGCTATTGTGTGAAGATGTCCTGTGTTTACACTTATGACAATGTGTATTGTATAGCAGGTGAGAGGAGATGGGATGTCTACCTTGAAAGGTCATATCTCGGAGTCACCTCGTCTGGGTAAATGATTAGTTAATTAGCTCATGTTAATTTATGTTCTGGTTACCTCTTTAAACTGTATATAAGGCTGTATTCTTGGTTCTATTAAACACTCCGGGCTAGATTCAGAAAGAATTTACGCTGGCGTATCTATAGATACGCCGGCGCAGATTTGAATTTACGCGGCGTATCTTCTTTCTGTATTCAGAAAGCAAGATACGCCGAAATTTGCCTAAGATCCGACTGGCGTAAGTCTCTTACGCCGTCGTATCTTAGTTGCATATTTACGCTGGCTGCTAGGTGGCGCTTCCATCGATTTACGCGAGGAATATGCTAATTAGGTAGATACGCCGATTCACAAACGTCCGTACACCCGGCGCATTTTTTTACGTCGTTTACGTTAGGCTTTTTCCGGCGTAAGGTTACTCCTGCTATATGAGGCGTACGCAATGTTAAGTATGGACGTCGTTCCCGCGTCGAATTTTGACATTTTTACGTCGTTTGCGTAAGTCGTTCACGAATAGGGCTTTGCGTAAATTACGTTCATGTCTAAAGCATTGACGATTTGCGGCGTAATTTCGAGCATGCGCACTGGGATTCTTTCACGAACGGCGCATGCGCCATTCGTTAGAGACGTCATTTACGTGGGGTCATGTTTTATTTACATAAAACACGCCCACCACTTCTCAATTTGAATTTGGCGCGCTTACGCCGGCAGATTTACGCTACGCCGCCGCAACTTACGGAGCAAGTGCTTTGTGAATACTGCACTTGCCTCTCTAAATTGCAGCGGCGTAGCGTAAATAACATACGCTACGCCCGCACAAACTTACGGCGGGCTACCTGAATCTAGCCCACTATGTTTAGCACACAAACAAGTCTCGTCTCGTTGTGTCTTGAGGGCAGCTGGAATATCTGATATCTATATCCAGACTGATAGGAAGCGGTATATGACGGAAGCACTTAATCGGAGTGTGGGACGTTCCTTTACAATGGGAATTGTAGTTCCTGAACAACTGGAGGTCCGTAGTTTGAAGACCCCTGGTTTATGTCAACAGCAAGGGATCCCAAGAGAGGGTCCATCCCACCTCCAGCCCACAGCAGATGATTGACAGCTTCAGCCGTGCATTTTTCCCTACGAGACAGTCTATAGGGGGGGTGTTCAGTCCTTCCACTCAGGTCTCACATTACACTCAGCTTCTTGTTCTATGCTGTGCAGTGTGTGATGTCAGATCTCTGCCCCACCTGCCTGCTGGAGCTCAGAAATGCTGTGCAAATTCTGAATGGCTCTGGAGAAGTGAGGGCTGCAGACAAGCAGGTACAAATTATGTAGGAAGATTTGCTTCATCTCTGTGTATCACCTGAGGCCAGTCACTTCAGTTGGTTTATGTGAGGGTTTACAATCGCTTTAAAGTAGAATATGCATAGATTTTTTTTTTGGACATGTCACAATATACTGTACAACAACATTTTTTAATATAGTTTTTAATATGTGGCCCCTTGGCAGGTGGGCCTTGGTGTCGAGAGGCCACATATTTGCGTATAAAATTGCAGATACATCTGTGCCAAGAGAGCGCGCCATGTACACTCCCGCACAGTTACCGGCAGCTAACGGAAAGCCAATCACGACGGTCACATGATCATAAACCCCACCCTGCCTCCCGGCATCTAAAACCCCTTAAAGGGCCAGGAGGCGCTGGCTTCAAGGGGTTAAAGGGGTTCAGTCCTAGTCCAGTGATTCTACAGAGTCTGATGTCATCAGTCTGCTACAGGCCGGAGGAAGCATTTCCCAAGTCCCCCCCCCAGTGATCAGACTGTACACTCTATGGGAAGTCACATGTTGCAGCCCCTTCAAATGAAAAAAACATCTGATGTCAGTTCCACTTTCAGTAGCTGTCAGACTGTATTATAGGCACCATATTGTGCATGTGTTCCCCTATTGTTGCCTTCCACAATTCACAATTTGGTACTTGAGTGGTCCATTGGCTGGGTCACGCTGTCATGCAGGGTAGGGGTGTCTTATAAAAACGCTTCAATTTTAGTTTTGTTTTAATCTTCTGATCTGAAAAGTAAAAATCCGGGTTCTCCGGCAGCAGATTGGATGGGGGAGGGGGGATGCTGGCACGGTGAGAGTAGAGACCTTATGGTACTTCAGTGAAGCGTGTACTAAAAGATTCTGTATTCTATGCATAATTTATCATTATTTATATACACGAAGGTAACCCTCTTGATTCTTTTATATCGAAGCAAATGGAGAACAATAGGATGCTTGTGTAGATGATTGGTAGGCAGAAATCCTGAGCACATTGCGGCTCTTATGTTATTGGATATCCTCTGCGTGACTCGGCTCAGTGCAAAGTGGAGGGGCCTAGAAATTGGCGGCCCTTTGGTATATGATGTGTGGCCCTCAGACCTCAGCAGTCTGTAGTGGGAACCAGGGGCAGACTGACCATTCGGGCACTGCCTGAGGGCCCCATGCCACTAGGGGGCCCCATCAGGGTGGTCAGCCTCAGTAAAACCAGGGACAGTATGTAAAAATTTGTGTTTTTTTTTTTTTTTTTTACATATGTCCCTTACCAACATTCTTTTGGTCTAAAAATCCCAAGATTATAACTTCCCCGCCTCTCCAGTACCTTTTCAGTGTGTGTATGTATACTGTGGGCCAGATTCTCAAAAAAGCGCCTACCTATAGGCGGGCGTATCGTATCTAAGATACACTACGCCGCCGTAACTTTGTGAGGCAGGTCCCGTATTCTCAAAGAACTTGCGGCCAAAGTTACGGCGATGTAGTGTAACTGTGCCGGCGTAAGCCCGCGTAATTCAAAGTAGGCTAGTGTGGGCGTGTTTTATGTTAATGTATCGTGACCCGATTTAATTTACGTTTTTAAACGAACGGCGCATGCGCGCGCATGCTCAGTATCACGTCGAATTTTCAAATTAAATTACGCCCGCTCAATGCCTAGTCGACGTGACCGTAACTTACGTCCAGCCCCATTCACAGACAACTTACGCAAACGAGGTAAAACACGACGCTGTTCGTACATTTCCGACGTCCATACCTAACATGACTTACCCCTGCTTTATGAGGGGTAACTTTACGCCGGCATATGTCTTACGTAAACTACGTATCTTGCTACCCTGGGTGCACGTACGTTCGTAAATCGGCGTATCTAGTTTATTAGCATATTCAATGCAGAAATCTACGATAGCGCCACCTAGCGGCCAGCGTAAATATCCAACCAAGATACGACGGTGTAAGAGACTTACGCCGCTCATATCCTAGCCGAATTTATGCGTAACTGATTCTAAGAATCGGCCACATAGATACGACGGCTCTCATTCGGACTTACGCCGGTGTACATGGCGCTACGCCGTCGTAAGTCCTTTGAGAATCTGGGCCTGTGTGTGTATACTGTGTATGTATACTGTATGTGTGTGTATACTGTGTGGCCCCATAATCTATTGCCTGGGGGCCCCATAATCACCTATTGCCTGGGGGCATCATAATCTTCTACTGCCCGGGGGCCCATAATCTTCTATTGCCCGGGGGCCCCATGAGTTGTCAGTCAGCCCCTGGTGGGAACATTGATTAGGGTAGTAGTATTTTTCTCTACAAGCCTCATGTAACATATACCCAGTTTCTTATTGTCTTCTGCAGCATATCCCCGCCAACAATGTATCCTGTCCTCACTCTCTGACCCTCATTTTTTCCATTAGGTCTGCAGTCTCTGACAGTCCTCTCAAGCATTACATATATCGAACATTAGGTGCAGGCCTTTGGTAATGTCAGAGGCCACACTTGAGTCCCCCTATAGCTCATAAGTTAACAACCACTGATTTGCAGAACTGGCACTGCCTGATGTCATGGTGGGATGACGCTGTGGGGCTTCTTCAAACTTTTGCTGAATTACAGTTAGGCCCCTGACTCCAATTAGTATGCATGGATTTGTGGGCAGAAGCTCTGTACAATGTACATATGTAATGTTTGAGCAACGTTTTCGTGCTTATATCTAATGACCTTGTTGCTAAGACGCAGGTGGCTTCTCAAGAAAGCAGCCTAGAATCCTTCTGTTGCTAGGGAGCAGACGGCTTGTCAAGGAAGTGGCCTAGCATCCTTCATTTGCTAGAGTGCAGGCAACTTGTCAAGAAAGCAGCATAGCATTCTTCAATTGCTAGGATGCAGGTAGCTTGTTGGGAAAGCAGATTAGCATTCTTCCTTTGCTAGGGCGCAGGCAGCTTGTCAAGAAAGCAGTCTAGCATCCTTCCATTGCTAGGGTGCAGGCGGCTTGTCAAGAAAGCAGCCTAGCATCCTTTAATTACTAGGGCGCAGTCGGCTTGTCAAGAAAGCATTCTAGCATCCTTTCACTGCTGGCGCGCAGACAGCTTGTTAAGAAAGCAGTCTAGCATCCTTCCATTGCTAGGCGCAGGCGGCTTATCATGAAAGCAGTCTAGCAACCTTCCATTTCTAGGGTGCAGGTAGCTTGCTAAGAAAGCAGTCTAGCATTTTTCCATTGCTAGAATGCGGGTGGCTTGTCAAGAAATCAGTCTAGCATCCTTCCATTGCTAGGGCGCATGCAGCTTGCCAAGAAAGCAGCCTAACCTCCTTCCATTTATAGGGCACAGGCAGCTTGTCAAGAAAGCATTCTAGCATCCTACCTTTGCTAGGGCGCAGGCGGCATGTCAAGAAAGCAGTCTAGCATCCTTCCATTGCTAGGGCGCAGGCGGCATGTCAAGAAAGCAGTCTAGCATCCTACCATTGCTAGGGTGCAGGCGGCTTGTCAAGAAAGCAGTCTAGCATCCTTCCATTGCTAGGGCGCATGCAGCTTGCCAAGAAAGCAGCCTAGCCTCCTTCCATTTCTAGGGCGCAGGCAGCTTGTCAAGAAAGCATTCTAGCATCTTTCCACTGCTGGGGCACAGGCAACTTGTTAAGAAAGCAGTCTAGCATCCTTCCATTGCTAGGGCGCAGGCGGCATGTCAAGAAAGCAGTCTAGCATCCTACCGTTGCTAGGGTGCAGGCGGCTTGTCAAGAAAGCAGTCTAGCATCCTTCCACTGCTGGCGCTTAGGCAGCTTGTTAAGAAAGCAGTCTAGCTTCCTACCGTTGCTAGGGTGCAGGCAGCTTGTCAAGAAAGCAGTCTAGCATCCTTCCAATGCTGGCGCTTAGGCAGCTTGTTAAGAAAGCAGTCTAGCATCCTTCCATTGCTAGGGCGCAGGCAGCATGTCAAGAAAGCAGTCTAGCACCCTACCGTTGCTAGGGTGCAGGCGGCTTGTCAAGAAATCAGTCTAGCATCCTTCCAATGCTGGCGCTTATGGCAGCTTGTTAAGAAAGCAGTCTAGCATCCTTCCATTTCTAGGGTGCAGGCGGCTTGTCAAGGAAGTGGCCTAGCATCTTGTGTTGCTAGGACTCGGCAGCTCTTGCTGCCTAATGTCCTCCGTTGCTAGCATGCAGGCAGCTGCTCAGAGAAGCCACCTAGTGTCCTCTGTTACCAAGACGCAGGCGCCTTCTGTTACTAGGACAAAGGCATCTCTTGTCTTCCAATAGAGTATAATTGCACTGTATGTTTTAGGTATATAAACCTTAGTACAAATGTTAGCACAAATATTTGCATGGGTACAACATAAAACATGGTCTATATGCTACCAACTTACTGCGTTTTTTATGTGGCCGTGTCCGTGACCTTTAAGCAGGATAGGCAGGTCTAGGTGAAGGTACAAGATCACTAAACCCTGACTACATCTTTTTTTTTTTCAGGTACATCCAAAATTCCCAGCCTCACCTGAACGACGTTACGGCGGCAGGATGCATACTGGCTCTCGCTGCCGTCTTCCCACTTGGTCTGGATGGGCACCACATAGAGACGTGGCACTTCCCCCTGGTGTGCCAGGTGAGCTAATACAGGCCTAGAGAAGACTTTCAGAAAGAAGAGATTTGTATTCTTTTTGTTCCTTATGCCTCTTATCTTCTCTTTTTTTTTCCCTGCTCTCCTCCTGTCTATCGTTGGTTTGGCCGCGTCGTCCAGGCTCGCCTCTGGCTTCTGGGACTTGGCTTCAGCTTGGCCTATGGCAGCATGTTTACCAAAATCTGGTGGATCCATACGGCGTTTACCAAGAAAGACGACAAGAAGGAGAGGAGGAAGGTAAGCTGGGAAACGTTATAAGAATTGTTTGATGGAAATCATGGAATCCCGTTTGTGTTTGGAGGCACTTCCTTTGTTTCTTTTGTTTTTGGCCTTCAAGACAATGGATTACGCTGGGAATAGCAATGATCCAAAAAAGAGCAAAAATCATTGGAGGATACAATGTATGGATTCGTTGTTTTATACCATTGTCTTGTTTTTTTATGTGTTTGGAGGCCCTTGCTGGGCAGATATTCATCTTTGGTTTTTGGCTTGACCTCTGACAAGAATTGACTTGTGAATCCCATTGATGTTTTGGTGGCCTCTTCATCTACATGCTGTTGTATGTAAACTAGAGATGTGCACGGCGGAAACATTTGTTTTGTTTTGTTTTAGGTTATTTGTATTGTTAGAATGATTCATTTTCGAAATTTGTTTTGTATATTCGGATCTGTTTGCTGTATTTGTTATTTGAAAATCAAATCAAAATTTTGAGTGTCCAAATTCGAATTTTGACATTCAAAATTAGAAATTTAAATTTCTAACTTAGATTTGCGGAAGATGACTCTATTTCATCCAATTCTATTCTATTCTTTACTATTCTATTGTACTCTACTCTACAGTGGAACCTCGGATTGCGTGTAACGCGGTTAACGAGCGTTTCGCAATACGAGCGCTGTATTTCCTAAAATCCTAACTCAGTTTGAGAGCAGGATTCAGGCCAAAGCGGTGTGCAGTACCGCGTTTGGCGTGAGGTGGGGGGCGCCGGAGCCAACCGTTCGCCGTTCGAAAACGGCCGAGAAGGCCCTAGGACAGTTCGGCTGACCTTGAAAAGGCTTGTGAACAAAGTCTTTGCAAGGTTTGCTGAGGTCAGCCGAACTGTCCTCGGTCCTTTCCGGCCATTTCCGAGGCTCTCCGGCACACCCCCCCCCTCTGGCCGCATGCAGTATTGCATGGCACTGAAGTCAATGTGGAACAAATTATTTTCGTTTCCATTGACTTCAATGGGAAAACTCGCTTTGATATGCGAGTGCTTTGGATTATGAGCATTCTCCTGGAACGGATTATGCTCGAAATCCAAGGTTTCTTTTATTCTGTGTGAGAGGGAGGAGAGAATCCAAGGAACACACCGCTGTGCCTAACCTGCGCTGTTCTAAAGGGCTGTAATGCAAATGGACATGTGCCGGGGGACGCTATGGGAGGAGAAAGGGAGGGCCTGCACTGACGGAGGGGGGGTTTGGACTGGTGGAGGTGGGTCACACTGAGGGGGGTTCTATACTGATGGAGGGGTGTCTGCACTGAGGGTAGTCTGCACTGATGGAGGGTGGTCTGCACTGGGGGGTCTGCAGTGAGGGGGGTCTATACTGATGGAGGGGGGGTCTGCACTAAGGGTGGTCTGCACTGAGGGTGGTCTATACTGATAGAGGTGGGTCGGCACTGAGGGGGGTTCTAGACTGATGGAGGGGGGTCTATACTGATAGAGGTGGGTCAGCACTGTAGGGGGTTCTATAATGATGGAGGGGGTCTGCACTGAGGAGGTTCTATAATAATGGAGGGGGGTCTGCACTGAGGGGGGTCTGCACTGAGGGGGGTCTGCACTGAGGGGGGTCTGCACTGAGGGGGGTCTATACTGAAGGAGGGGGGTCTATACTGATGGAGGGGGGTCTATACTGATGGAGGGGGGTCTATACTGATGGAGGGGGGTCTATACTGATGGAGGGGGGGTCTATACTGATAGAGGGGGGTCTGTACTTAGTGAGGGGGTCTGTACTTAGTGAGGGGGTCTGTACTGATGGAGGGGGGTCTGTACTGATGGAGGGGGGTCTGTACTTGGTGAGGGGGTCTATACTGATAGAGGGGGGTCTGTACTTGGTGAGGGGGTCTGTACTGATGGAGGGGGGTCTGTACTTGGTGAGGGTATCTATACTGGAGGGGGTCTGTACTTGGTGAGGGGGTCTATACTGATGGAGGGGGTCTGTACTTGGTGAGGGGGTCTGTACTGATGGAGGGGGTCTGTACTTGGTGGGGGGGTCTGTACTTATGGAGGGGGGTCTGTACTTGGTGAGGGGGTCTATACTGATGGAGGGGGGTCTGTACTTGGTGAGGGGGTCTATACTGATGGAGGGGGTCTGTACTTGGTGAGGGGGTCTGTACTTATGGAGGGGGGTCTGTACTTGGTGAGGGGGTCTATACTGATGGAGGGGGTCTGTACTTGTGAGGGGGTCTGTACTTGGTGAGGGGGTCTATACTGATGGAGGGGGGTCTGTACTTGGTGAGGGGGTCTGTACTTATGGAGGGGGGTCTGTACTTGGTGAGGGGGTCTGTACTTATGGAGGGGGGTCTGTACTTGGTGAGGGGGTCTGTACTTATGGAGGGGGGTCTGTACTTGGTGAGGGGGTCTGTACTGATGGAGGGGGTCTGTACTTGGTGAGGGGGTCTGTACTGATGGAGGGGGTCTGTACTTGGTGAGGGGGTCTGTACTTGGTGAGGGGGTCTGTACTGATGGAGGGGGTCTGTACTTGGTGAGGGGGTCTGTACTGATGGAGGGGGTCTGTACTTGGTGAGGGGGTCTGTACTGATGGAGGGGGTCTGTACTGATGGAGGGGGTCTGTACTTGGTGAGGGGGTCTGTACTTGGTGAGGGGGTCTGTACTTATGGAGGGGGGTCTGTACTTGGTGAGGGGGTCTGTACTTGGTGAGGGGGTCTGTACTTATGGAGGGGGGTCTGTACTTGGTGAGGGGGTCTATACTGATGGAGGGGGGTCTGTACTTGGTGAGGGGGTCTGTACTTATGGAGGGGGGTCTGTACTTGGTGAGGGGGTCTGTACTGATGGAGGGGGTCTGTACTTGGTGAGGGGGTCTGTACTGATGGAGGGGGTCTGTACTTGGTGAGGGGGTCTGTACTTATGGAGGGGGGTCTGTACTTGGTGAGGGGGGTCTGTACTGATGGAGGGGGGTCTGTACTTGGTGAGGGGGTCTGTACTGATGGAGGGGGTCTGTACTTGGTGAGGGGGTCTGTACTGATGGAGGGGGTCTGTACTTGGTGAGGGGGTCTGTACTTGGTGAGGGGGTCTGTACTGATGGAGGGGGTCTGTACTTGGTGAGGGGGTCTGTACTTGGTGAGGGGGTCTGTACTTGGTGAGGGGGTCTGTACTGATGGAGGGGGGTCTGTACTTGGTGAGGGGGTCTGTACTTGGTGAGGGGGTCTGTACTTGGTGAGGGGGTCTGTACTGATGGAGGGGGGTCTGTACTGTGGGAGGCCTGAAATTGGTTCACAGCAAGAGAAATACAACATATCTAACGAGTTTTGGGGATCTGATTTAAAATGCTATAGTAAGCAGGGATAACTTTTGATGGTAATGATGTAAGTTGTAGAACACCCTGCGTGGCATGGAGATGCATCTTCCTGTAGACCAATTTTATTATTTTATGTTTTTTGATTTATTGGATATGTGCTTATTAAGCTGTGTACAAAATTACAGCTTGGAAGTTTTAACTCATCACATATTGGAAAAAAAAAAAAAAGTGATTGTAAACCCTTACATACACCCAGCAAAGTGAAAAGCCTCCGCTGATACACAGAGAAAAAACAAATCCTGCTATATAAGTTGTACCAGTTTGCCTGCATTCATCTTTTGTCTGCAGCTATCCAAATAGCAGAATTTAGACAGCTTGCCTGTGTTCAGATAGCAGAGCTCAGTGAGAGCTGATTGGAGGGAAGGGACCCCCCCCCCCCCATCACACAGCAACAGAGCTGAGGCTGTCAATCACAGGAATCTGTATGCAAGAGCTCCCTCCTCTGTCACCATTTTATCTCTTGGTGTCATAAAAAAACTTCTCAGAAGTGATTTATGCAAACCGCAGAGGAAGGAAGCAGCAGACAGAAATGACACTTAGTGCTCTGGATTGAGACATGTACACATTATAGAGTACAGGGGTCTCCAAACTTTCTAAACAAAGGGCCGGTTTACTGTCCTTTAGACTTTAGGGGAGTCGGAATGTGACCATCAGGAGTACAAAATGTCCCAGCGTCAGTGGGAGTCAACAATCCCCCATCATTGATGTCATTGGGAGGAATAGTGCCCCATCATTGGTGTCAGTGGGAGGAATAGTGCCCCATCATTGGTGTCAGTGGGAGGAATTGTGTCCCATCATTGGTGTCATTGAGAGGAATTGTGTCCCATCATTGATGTCATTGGGAGGAATTGTGCCCCATCATTGATGTCAGTGGGAGGAATAGTGTCCCATCATTGGTGTCATTGGGAGGAATTGTGCCCCATCATTGATGTCATTGGGAGGACTTGTGTCCCATCATTGGTATCAGTGGGAGGAATAGTGTCCCATCATTGGTATCAGTGGGAGGAATAGTGTCCCATCATTGGTGTCATTGGGAGGAATTGTGTCCCATCATTGATGTCAGTGGGAGGAATTGTGTCCCATCATTGATGTCATTGGGAGGAATTGTGTCCCATCATTGGTGTCAGTGGGAGGAATAGTGTCCCATCATTGGTATCAGTGGGAGGAATAGTGTCCCATCATTGGTGTCATTGGGAGGAATAGTGACCCATCATTGGTATCAGTGGAAGGAATAGTGTCCCATCATTGGTGTCAGTGGGAGGAATAGTGACCCGTCATTGGGAGGAATAGTGTCCCATCATTGGTGTCAGTGGGAGGAATAGTGGCCCATCATTGGTGTCAGTGGGAGGAATAGTGTCCCATCATTGGTGTCAGTGGGAGGAATAGTGTCCCATCATTGGTGTCAGTGGGAGGAATAGTGTCCCATCATTGGTGTCAGTGGGAGGAATAGTGTCCCATCATTGGTGTCAGTGGAAGGAATAGTGTCCCATCATTGGTATCAGTGGGGGGAATAGTGGCCCATCATTGGTGTCAGTGGGAGGAATAGTGTCCCATCACTGCTATCAGTAGGAGGAATAGTGTCCCATCATTGGTCTTATTGGGAGGAATTGTGTCAGTGAATAAAATAGCACCCCAGGGGCCAGATGAAAGCAAGCAAAGGGCCGTATCTGGCCCCCAGGCTGCAGTTTGGAGACGACTGCTATAGAGGGATACGCTGTGTTCATATTTCATGTCTGAGGTTTACAACCACTTTATCCACTTCCCGCCCGGCCTATAGCAGAATGATGCCCGGGCGGTGGTTCTGTTATCCTGACTGGACGTCATATGACATCTTTCAGGCTAACCATAGCTCCCAACTGTCCCTGATTTTGAGGGACTGTCCCTCTGTCCCCTCACTATATCATGAAGGTCAGAAGATAAAAATATCGGCTTGTGAACACATGTGAAGACATAAGTGACAATGGAAACTCCTGTCTTTTTAGCATGACAGGTCCTCTTTACGGATTCTTCACTCGCTTATCCCAGCATTGAAAGTCTCTTTGGACGGGGGGAACGGCGTCATTTGTCTCTAGAATGCTCATTACTGGTGGCAGTCAGGGTTGGCTTTGTTATGTAGATGTGCCCGGTAGGCAGCGATGTTTTATTGATGCCCTTGGATGAGGGCGCAGTGTGCGTTTTATTCTAAATTGGAGGCGGATTTCAATGATCGCGAGGCTTAAAGGGAACTTGTGAGGAGCGTAATGAAGGATCTACAATTCTTAAATTGCTTTTAAAGCCCAACTGATTTTTTAGTTAACCACTTAAAGTGGAGGTTCACCCAAAAAAAACTATTTTTTAACATTAGATTGGGCCTAATTACGGGAAGCAGAATCGGGTGTTTTGTTTAACCACTTCCCTACCGCGTCATTGTGAAATGACGGCGGCAGGAACCCCTCCTCAATTCGGGTGGACGTCATATGACGTCCTGGGCTTTCCGGGTGGATATCTGAATGATGGGGGGCAGCTAGAGGCATCATTCAGATATCCTTCTCTTCTGCCGGCGATTCTGCACAACGTAAGAACGATCACAGCGGCGATTCCGCTGCTAGATCGTTCTTACAGGCGGCGGGAGGGGACATCCCCCCCCTCCCGCCGCCATCCGGCGTTTCTCCGGGCTCTCCCGTGCCATCGGGGGCCCGGAGAACGAATCGTCCGGCGCTGGCAGGAAGCATAGAGATGACTGGTGACCAGATGGTCACCAGTCATCTCTATGACCGTCGGAGGACCCGGGCGCGATGTGATGACGTCACGCCCGGGTCCCCGTAAGTAAACAAAGCCGCAATTGCGGCTGCTAAGCAACAGTAATCATGAGATCTGTGAATTTTTTTTCACCGATCTCATGGTTTCCAGCCTGGAGGAGAGATGTGGGGTCTTATTGACCCCGCATCTCTCCATAAAGAGGACCTGTCACACACATTTCCTATTACAAGGGATGTTTACATTCCATGTAATAGGAATAAAAGTGATAATAAAAAAAGAAAAATAAAACAAAAGTGTAAAAAAAGAAATAAATATGTAAAAAAAAAAAAAAAGAAATAAAAAATATTTTTTTTAACTCCCCTGTCCCCGGTAGCTCGCGCGCAGAAGCGAACGCACACGCAAGTCCCGCCAACATATGTAAACGCCGTTTAAACCACATATGTGAGGTATCACCGCGTGCGTTAGAGTGCCAGCAACAATTCTAGCACTAGATCTCCTCTGTAAATCTAAACTGGTAACCTGTAAAAAAATTCAAAGCGTTGCCTATGGAGATTTTTAAGTACCGAAGTTTGGCGCCATTCCATGAGTGTGCGCAAATTTTAAAGCGTGACCTGTCAGGTATCTATTTACTCGGTGTAACATCATCTTTCATATTTTACAAAAAAATTGGGCTAACTTTACTGTTTTGTTATTTTTTTTAATTCCTGAAACAATTTTTTTCCAAAAAAAAAGGCGTTTGAAAAATTATTGCGCAAATAGCGTGCAAGATAAAACGTTTCAATGACCGTCGTTTTATTCCCTAGGGTGTCTGCTAAAAAAACATATATAATGTTTGGGGGTTCTGCGTAATTTTCTAGCACAAAAATGATGATTTGTACATGTAGGAGAGAAGTGCCAGAATAGGCCCGGTAGGGATGTGGGTATAACAGCCCGGTATGGAGGTGGTTAAAATCGAAGCCGTACTTACCGTTTTAGAGAGCGATCTTCTCCGCCGCTTCCGGGTATGGGTCTTCGGGACTGGGCGTTCCTATTTGATTGACAGGCTTCCGACGGTCGCATACATCGCGTCACCAGTTTCCCGAAAGTAGCCGAACGTCGGTGCGCAGGCGCCGTATAGAGCCGCACCGACGTTCGGCTACTCGTGACGCGATGTATGCGACCGTCGGAAGCCTGTCAATCAAATAGGAACGCCCAGTCCCGAAGACCATACCCGGAAGCGGCGGAGAAGATCGCTCTCTAAAACGGTAAGTACTGCTTCGATTTTAAACAAAACACCCGATTCCCCTTCACAAAATGAGCATCAATCTAATGTTAAACATTTTTTTTTTCGGGTGAACTCCCGCTTTAAGACCCGGACCATTATTCAGGTTAAGGACCTTGCCCCTTTTTGCGATTCGGCACTGCGTCGTTTTAACTGACAATTGCGCGGTCGTGCGACGTGGCTCCCAAACAAAATTGGCGTCCTTTTTTCCCCACAAATAGAGCTTTCTTTTGGTGGTATTTGATCACCTCTGTGGTTTTTATTTTTTGCGCTATAAACAAAAATAGAGCGACAATTTTGAAAAAAAAATTCTATATTTTTTACTTTTTGTTATAATAAATATCCCCCAAAAAGATATAAAAAAAACGTGTTTTTCCTCAGTTTAGGCCGATACGTATTCTTCTACCTATTTTTAGTAAAAAAAAATCACAATAAGCATTTATTGATTGGTTTGCGCAAAATGTATAGCGTTTACAAAATAGGGGATAGTTTTATGGCATTTTTTTTTTTTTTTACTACTAATAGCGGCGATCACCGATTTTTTCCGTGACTGCGACATTATGACGGACACTTCGGACAATTTTGACACATTTTTGGGATCATTGTCATTTTCACAGCGAAAAGTGCTATAAAAATGCATTGTTTACTGTGAAAATTACAATTGCAGTTTAGGAGTTAACCACTAGGGGGCGCTGAAGGGGTTAAGTGTGACCTCAATTGTGTTTCTAATTGTAGGGGGGCGTGGCTGGACGTGTGACATCACTGATCGTCTTTCCCTATATCAGGGAACACGCGATCACTGACTTTGCCACAGTGAAGAACGGGGAAGGTGTGTTTACACTCACCTCTACCCGTTCTTCAGCTCCTGTGACCGATCGCAGGACACCCGCGGCGATCGGGTCCGTGGGACCCGCGGGCATGGTCATGGAGCTTCGGGTCGCGAGCGCACTGCCAGCGGCACGCTCGCGACCCCACGGCTGGGCCTTAAAGAGACAAGTACAGGTACGTGGATGTGCCCAGCCGTGCCCTTCTACAGACGTATATTGGCGTGAAGGGGTCCTTAAGTGGTTAAAGGGTAACTCCACTTTCATGGGGGGAAAAAATATCAAATGAAGAAAAAAATAACATGGCGTTTACACAAGTCTTATTGTAATTGGATTGAAGCCGCTGTCATTTTCTGAAAACACAATGTAGCTATTCTGTACACAGAGTGTGTTCTGACCCCTCCCCAGAAACATCATTTCCTGCTCTGTGATTGGCTCCCCAGTTTTCCCAGAAGTCCCCCTAAGATACAAGTCAGATTTTAGGCATCCCCTGCAACATAAATGTCATTTTTGGTGAGATACTCCCTGTAGGAACATGATAAAGAAGAGATGCCTTCTTCCTCAGAGCCTAGCGGTGCTAACTTCAGCTTCTTAAATACAAACCCTGTACAATCAGTACTCCTCTCTCTTATCATCCCCGTATGATCAGTACTCCTCTCCCTTATCATCCCCCTATGATCAGTACTCCTCTCCCTTATCATCCCCCTATGATCAGTACTCCTCTCCCTTATCATCAGTACTCCTCTCCCTTATCATCTCCATGTGATCAGTACTCCTCTCTCTTATCATCCCTGTATGATCAGTACTCCTCTCCCTTATCATCCCCCTATGATCAGTACTCCTCTCCCTTATCATCCCCCTATGATCAGTACTCCTCTCCCTTATCATCAGTACTCCTCTCCCTTATCATCTCCATGTGATCAGTACTCCTCTCTCTTATCATCCCCGTATGATCAGTACTCCTCTCCCTTATCATCCCCCTATGATCAGTACTCCTCTCCCTTATCATCTCCATGTGATCAGTACTCCTCTCTCTTATCATCCCCGTATGATCAGTACTCCTCTCCCTTATCATCCCCCTATGATCAGTACTCCTCTCTCTTATCATCCCCGTATGATCAGTACTCCTCTCCCTTATCATCAGTACTCCTCTCCCTTATCATCTCCATGTGATCAGTACTCCTCTCTCTTATCATCCCCGTATGATCAGTACTCCTCTCCCTTATCATCCCCATATGACCAGTACTCCTCTCCCTTATCATCCCCGTATGATCAGTACTCCTCTCCCTTATCATCCCTGTATGATCAGTACTCCTCTCCCTTATCATCCCCCTATGATCAGTACTCCTCTCCCTTATCATCCCCCTATGATCAGTACTCCTCTCCCTTATCATCCCCCTATGATCAGTACTCCTCTCCCTTATCATCCCCCTATGATCAGTACTCCTCTCCCTTATCATCCCCCTATGATCAGTACTCCTCTCCCTTATCATCCCCCTATGATCAGTACTCCTCTCCCTTATCACCCCCTATGATCAGTACTCCTCTCCCTTATCATCCCCCAATGACCAGTACTCCTCTCCCTTCTCATCCCTGTATGATCAGTACTCCTCTCCCTTATCACCCCCCTATGATCAGTACTCCTCTCCCTTATCATCCCTGTATGATCAGTACTCCTCTCCCTTATCATCCCCCTATGATCAGTACTCCTCTCCCTTATCATCTCCATGTGATCAGTACTCCTCTCCCTTATCATCCCTGTATGATCAGTACTCCTCTCCCTTATCATCCCCCTATGACCAGTACTCCTCTCTCTTATCATCCCCCTATGACCAGTACTCCTCTCTCTTATCATCCCCTTATGATCAGTACTCCTCTCCCTTATCATCTCCATGCGATCAGTACTCCTCTCCCTTATCATCCCTATATGATCAGTACTCCTCTCCCTTATCATCCCTGTATGATCAGTACTCCTCTCCCTTATCACCCCCGTATGATCAGTACTCCTCTCCCTTATCATCCCCCTATGATCAGTACTCCTCTCCCTTATCATCCCTGTATGATCAGTACTCCTCTCCCTTATCATCCCCCTATGATCAGTACTCCTCTCCCTTATCATCTCCATGCGATCAGTACTCCTCTCCCTTATCATCCCTGTATGATCAGTACTCCTCTCCCTTATCATCCCCCTATGATCAGTACTCCTCTCCCTTATCATCTCCATGTGATCAGTACTCCTCTCCCTTATCATCCCTGTGTGATCAGTACTCCTCTCCCTTATCATCCCCGTATGACCAGTACTCCTCTCCCTTATCACCCCCCTAGGATCAGTACTCCTCTCCCTTATCATCCCCGTATGATCAGTACTCCTCTCCCTTATCATCAGTACTCCTCTCCCTTCTCATCCCCCTATGATCAGTACTCCTCTCCCTTATCATCCCCCTATGATCAGTACTCCTCTCCCTTATCTCCATGTGATCAGTACTCCTCTCCCTTATCATCCCCGTATGATTAGTACTCCTCTCCCTTATCATCCCCGTATGATTAGTACTCCTCTCCCTTATCACCCCCGTATGATCAGTACTCCTCTCCCTTATCATCCCCGTATGATCAGTACTCCTCTCCCTTATCATCCCTGTATGATCAGTACTCCTCTCCCTTATCATCAGTACTCCTCTCCCTTATCATCTCCATGTGATCAGTACTCCTCTCTCTTATCATCCCCCTATGATCAGTACTCCTCTCCCTTATCATCCCTGTATGATCAGTACTCCTCTCCCTTATCACCCCCCTAGGATCAGTACTCCTCTCCCTTATCACCCCCCTAGGATCAGTACTCCTCTCCCTTCTCATCCCCGTATGATCAGTACTCCTCTCCCTTATCATCAGTACTCCTCTCCCTTATCATCCCCCTATGATCAGTACTCCTCTCCCTTATCATCCCCCTATGATCAGTACTCCTCTCCCTTATCTCCATGTGATCAGTACTCCTCTCCCTTATCCCTGTATGATCAGTACTCCTCTCCCTTATCATCCCCCTATGATCAGTACTCCTCTCCCTTATCATCCCCCTATGATCAGTACTCCTCTCCCTTATCACCCCCTATGATCAGTACTCCTCTCCCTTATCATCCCCCTATGATCAGTACTCCTCTCCCTTATCATCCCCCTATGATCAGTACTCCTCTCCCTTATCATCTCCATGTGATCAGTACTCCTCTCCCTTATCATCCCTGTATGATCAGTACTCCTCTCCCTTATCATCCCCCTATGACCAGTACTCCTCTCTCTTATCATCCCCCTATGACCAGTACTCCTCTCTCTTATCATCCCCTTATGATCAGTACTCCTCTCCCTTATCATCTCCATGTGATCAGTACTCCTCTCCCTTATCATCTCCATGTGATCAGTACTCCTCTCCCTTATCATCAGTACTCCTCTCCCTTATCATCTCCATGTGATCAGTACTCCTCTCTCTTATCATCCCCGTATGATCAGTACTCCTCTCCCTTATCATCCCCCTATGATCAGTACTCCTCTCCCTTATCACCCCCTATGATCAGTACTCCTCTCCCTTATCATCCCCCTATGATCAGTACTCCTCTCCCTTATCATCCCCCTATGATCAGTACTCCTCTCCCTTATCACCCCCTATGATCAGTACTCCTCTCCCTTATCATCCCCCTATGATCAGTACTCCTCTCCCTTATCATCCCCCTATGATCAGTACTCCTCTCCCTTATCATCCCTGTATGATCAGTACTCCTCTCCCTTATCATCCCCCTATGATCAGTACTCCTCTCCCTTATCACCCCCTATGATCAGTACTCCTCTCCCTTATCATCCCCCTATGATCAGTACTCCTCTCCCTTATCACCCCCTATGATCAGTACTCCTCTCCCTTATCATCCCCCTATGATCAGTACTCCTCTCCCTTATCATCTCCATGTGATCAGTACTCCTCTCCCTTATCATCCCTGTATGATCAGTACTCCTCTCCCTTATCATCCCCCTATGACCAGTACTCCTCTCTCTTATCATCCCCCTATGACCAGTACTCCTCTCTCTTATCATCCCCTTATGATCAGTACTCCTCTCCCTTATCATCTCCATGTGATCAGTACTCCTCTCCCTTATCATCTCCATGTGATCAGTACTCCTCTCCCTTATCATCAGTACTCCTCTCCCTTATCATCTCCATGTGATCAGTACTCCTCTCTCTTATCATCCCCGTATGATCAGTACTCCTCTCCCTTATCATCCCCCTATGATCAGTACTCCTCTCCCTTATCACCCCCTATGATCAGTACTCCTCTCCCTTATCATCCCCCTATGATCAGTACTCCTCTCCCTTATCATCCCCCTATGATCAGTACTCCTCTCTCTTATCATCCCCGTATGATCAGTACTCCTCTCCCTTATCATCAGTACTCCTCTCCCTTATCTCCATGTGATCAGTACTCCTCTCTCTTATCATCCCCGTATGATCAGTACTCCTCTCCCTTATCATCCCCCTATGATCAGTACTCCTCTCCCTTATCATCCCTGTACAATCAGTACTCCTCTCCCTTATCATCCCCCTATGATCAGTACTCCTCTCCCTTATCATCCCCCTATGATCAGTACTCCTCTCTCTTATCATCCCCGTATGATCAGTACTCCTCTCCCTTATCATCAGTACTCCTCTCCCTTATCATCTCCATGTGATCAGTACTCCTCTCTCTTATCATCCCCGTATGATCAGTACTCCTCTCCCTTATCATCCCCCTATGATCAGTACTCCTCTCCCTTATCACCCCCTATGATCAGTACTCCTCTCCCTTATCATCCCCCTATGATCAGTACTCCTCTCCCTTATCATCCCCCTATGATCAGTACTCCTCTCCCTTATCATCCCCCTATGATCAGTACTCCTCTCCCTTATCATCAGTACTCCTCTCCCTTATCATCTCCATGTGATCAGTACTCCTCTCCCTTATCATCTCCATGTGATCAGTACTCCTCTCTCTTATCATCCCCGTATGATCAGTACTCCTCTCCCTTATCATCCCCCTATGATCAGTACTCCTCTCCCTTATCACCCCCTATGATCAGTACTCCTCTCCCTTATCATCAGTACTCCTCTCCCTTATCATCTCCATGTGATCAGTACTCCTCTCTCTTATCATCCCCGTATGATCAGTACTCCTCTCCCTTATCATCCCCCTATGATCAGTACTCCTCTCCCTTATCATCCCCCTATGATCAGTACTCCTCTCTCTTATCATCCCCGTATGATCAGTACTCCTCTCCCTTATCATCCCCCTATGATCAGTACTCCTCTCCCTTATCATCTCCATGTGATCAGTACTCCTCTCCCTTATCATCTCCATGTGATCAGTACTCCTCTCCCTTATCATCAGTACTCCTCTCCCTTATCATCTCCATGTGATCAGTACTCCTCTCTCTTATCATCCCCGTATGATCAGTACTCCTCTCCCTTATCATCCCCCTATGATCAGTACTCCTCTCCCTTATCACCCCCTATGATCAGTACTCCTCTCCCTTATCATCCCCCTATGATCAGTACTCCTCTCCCTTATCATCCCCCTATGATCAGTACTCCTCTCTCTTATCATCCCCGTATGATCAGTACTCCTCTCCCTTATCATCAGTACTCCTCTCCCTTATCTCCATGTGATCAGTACTCCTCTCTCTTATCATCCCCGTATGATCAGTACTCCTCTCCCTTATCATCCCCCTATGATCAGTACTCCTCTCCCTTATCATCCCCCTATGATCAGTACTCCTCTCCCTTATCATCCCCCTATGATCAGTACTCCTCTCCCTTATCATCCCCCTATGATCAGTACTCCTCTCCCTTATCATCCCCCTATGATCAGTACTCCTCTCCCTTATCATCCCCCTATGATCAGTACTCCTCTCCCTTATCACCCCCTATGATCAGTACTCCTCTCCCTTATCACCCCCCTATGATCAGTACTCCTCTCCCTTATCATCCCTGTATGATCAGTACTCCTCTCCCTTATCATCCCCCTATGATCAGTACTCCTCTCCCTTATCATCTCCATGTGATCAGTACTCCTCTCCCTTATCATCCCTGTATGATCAGTACTCCTCTCCCTTATCATCCCCCTATGACCAGTACTCCTCTCTCTTATCATCCCCTTATGATCAGTACTCCTCTCCCTTATCATCTCCATGCGATCAGTACTCCTCTCCCTTATCATCCCTATATGATCAGTACTCCTCTCCCTTATCATCCCTATATGATCAGTACTCCTCTCCCTTATCACCCCCGTATGATCAGTACTCCTCTCCCTTATCATCCCCCTATGATCAGTACTCCTCTCCCTTATCATCCCTGTATGATCAGTACTCCTCTCCCTTATCATCCCCCTATGATCAGTACTCCTCTCCCTTATCATCTCCATGTGATCAGTACTCCTCTCCCTTATCATCCCTGTGTGATCAGTACTCCTCTCCCTTATCATCCCCGTATGACCAGTACTCCTCTCCCTTATCACCCCCCTAGGATCAGTACTCCTCTCCCTTATCATCCCCGTATGATCAGTACTCCTCTCCCTTATCATCAGTACTCCTCTCCCTTATCATCCCCCTATGATCAGTACTCCTCTCCCTTATCATCCCCCTATGATCAGTACTCCTCTCCCTTATCTCCATGTGATCAGTACTCCTCTCCCTTATCATCCCTGTATGATCAGTACTCCTCTCCCTTCTCATCCCCCTATGATCAGTACTCCTCTCCCTTATCACCCCCTATGATCAGTACTCCTCTCCCTTATCATCCCTGTATGATCAGTACTCCTCTCCCTTATCACCCCCTATGATCAGTACTCCTCTCCCTTATCATCCCCCTATGATCAGTACTCCTCTCCCTTATCTCCATGTGATCAGTACTCCTCTCCCTTATCATCCCTGTATGATCAGTACTCCTCTCCCTTCTCATCCCCCTATGATCAGTACTCCTCTCCCTTATCATCCCCCTATGATCAGTACTCCTCTCCCTTATCTCCATGTGATCAGTACTCCTCTCCCTTATCATCCCCGTATGATTAGTACTCCTCTCCCTTATCATCCCCGTATGATTAGTACTCCTCTCCCTGTATGATCAGTACTCCTCTCCCTGTATGATCAGTACTCCTCTCCCTTATCATCAGTACTCCTCTCCCTTATCATCCCTCTATGATCAGTACTCCTCTCCCTTATCATCCCCCTATGATCAGTACTCCTCTCCCTTATCTCCATGTGATCAGTACTCCTCTCCCTTATCATCCCCCTATGATCAGTACTCCTCTCCCTTATCATCCCCCTATGATCAGTACTCCTCTCCCTTATCTCCATGTGATCAGTACTCCTCTCCCTTATCATCCCTGTATGATCAGTACTCCTCTCCCTTCTCATCCCCCTATGATCAGTACTCCTCTCCCTTATCATCCCCCTATGATCAGTACTCCTCTCCCTTATCTCCATGTGATCAGTACTCCTCTCCCTTATCATCCCCGTATGATTAGTACTCCTCTCCCTTATCATCCCCGTATGATTAGTACTCCTCTCCCTTATCACCCCCGTATGATCAGTACTCCTCTCCCTTATCATCCCCGTATGATCAGTACTCCTCTCCCTTATCATCCCTGTATGATCAGTACTCCTCTCCCTTATCATCCCTGTATGATCAGTACTCCTCTCCCTTATCATCTCCATGTGATCAGTACTCCTCTCCCTTATCACCCCCCTAGGATCAGTACTCCTCTCCCTTATCACCCCCCTAGGATCAGTACTCCTCTCCCTTATCATCCCCGTATGATCAGTACTCATCTCCCTTCTCATCCCCGTATGATCAGTACTCCTCTCCCTTATCATCAGTACTCCTCTCCCTTATCATCCCCCTATGATCAGTACTCCTCTCCCTTATCTCCATGTGATCAGTACTCCTCTCCCTTATCCCTGTATGATCAGTACTCCTCTCCCTTATCATCCCCCTATGATCAGTACTCCTCTCCCTTATCTCCATGTGATCAGTACTCCTCTCCCTTATCATCCCCGTATGATCAGTACTCCTCTCCCTTATCATCAGTACTCCTCTCCCTTATCATCCCCGTATGATCAGTACTCCTCTCCCTTATCATCAGTACTCCTCTCCCTTATCATCCCCCTATGATCAGTACTCCTCTCCCTTATCATCCCTGTATGATCAGTACTCCTCTCCCTTCTCATCCCCGTATGATCAGTACTCCTCTCCCTTATCATCAGTACTCCTCTCCCTTATCATCCCCCTATGATCAGTACTCCTCTCCCTTATCTCCATGTGATCAGTACTCCTCTCCCTTATCATCCCTGTATGATCAGTACTCCTCTCCCTTATCACCCCCCTATGATCAGTACTCCTCTCCCTTATCACCCCCCTATGATCAGTACTCCTCTCCCGTATGATCAGTACTCCTCTCCCTTATCACCCCCCTATGATCAGTACTCCTCTCCCGTATGATCAGTACTCCTCTCCCTTGATTTGTCTCTGTCATCTGTTAGCACCTTCCTTGCCGATGTTACATTTTAGTGACAGGATAACTGTGAATAAAATTAAAGTTCTTTATAAAACCTTTGATAAGATCACATGACATCATTTACACCTAGTCACCCTTTTATTGATTGCTGCTAATTTGGTCCAATCATGGAGCTTTATGAGTTCTAAAATATCTGCTAGATCTTTGCAGTGAGTTATAAAAATACATGCTTAGGAGAGCAGGCCTGCTGGCAAGAGCAACCAATCAGCTTATAGTTTTCATCGTTTTCATCTGCACAAAAAAAAAGTCAGTAGAAGCTGGATTGGTTCCCGAGGGACACGCCCACTTCCCCTGCAGTGAAAAGCATTAAAGTGGAACTAAACCCATCGGCCGGGATTCAGAGAGATCGGCGCATCTTTAGTTTGGCGTAGCGCATCTCATATGCGCTACGCCGACGTAACATTGAGAGGCAAGCTGAGTATTCACAAAGCACTCGCTCCCATATTTACGCCGGCGTAACGTAAATGGGGCGGCGTAAGCCCGCGTAATTCAAAGTAGCAAGGCAGTGGGCGTGTTGTATTATAATGAAGCGTGACCCCATGTAAATGCATGGCCGAACGAATGGCGCATGCGCGCGCATGCTCAGAGTCACGTCGAATTTACTCCCTGAGATACGCCGGGTCCATTCATGCGACGTGAACGTAACCTGCGCCCAGCCCCATTCACGTACGACTTACGCAAACGACGTAAAATACGACAGCTGTTCCGACGTCCACACCTTAACAAGACTTACCCCTGCTTTATGAGGGGTGGACATACGCCTTACGTAAACGGCGTAGCTTACTGCGACGGGCGCAAGTACGTTCGTGAATCTGCGTATCTAGCTCATTTACATATTCGACGCGTAAATCAACGGAAGCGCCACCTAGCGGCCAGCGTAAATATGCACCCCAAGATACGACGGCGTAGGAGACTTACGTCGGTCGTATCTTGCCAAAATTCAGGCGTATCTGCTTTTCTGAATAAGCGTATAGTAACGACGGCGCACATTAGGACTTACGACGGCGTATCTGGAGATACGTCGTCGTAAGTCCTTTCTGAATCCCGGCCATCATGTTTCCCAAAACATTTATGCCACGTACACACGTGCGGGTTTCCCGGCTGACTTTTTACCGCTGGGAAACCCGAGGGGAATGCCGAGAACCTGCTCGGTAGCTGTTTCCCCCTACACATGGCCGGTTTTCCTGGCAGGAAAACTGCCATAAGAGCTTTAAGGCAGGGCTCGACAAAATCCGGGCGCCCAGTCGCAATTGCGACAAGAAATTGTGACTTGGCGCCCAGGGAAGCTTAGGCCTGCAGAAGGCCGCAAAGCCGTGGCCTCAATTACCGGCCGGCGCAGCTGGTAATTGAGGCCGCGGCTTTGCGGCCTTCACGGAAGGAAGCTTAGGCCTGCAAAAGGCCGCAAAGCCGCGGCCTCAATTACCAGCTGGCGCGGGCCGGTAATTGAGGCCGCGGCTTTGCGGCCTTCTGCAGGCCTAAGCTTCTTTCTGTGATCTGGCGCCATCTTGTGGTGGCTGTTAGCGTTACAAGTCGTTAAATTACAAGTAGCAAAACAGCAGTTCTAATGTGTTTTTCTTCTCCTTCCCTCTAATTCAGGGGTGTCAAACTGGCGGCCCTCCAGCTGTTGCAAAACTACAAGTCCCATGAGGCATTGCAAGGCTAACAGTTACAAGCATGACTCCCACAGGCAGAGGCATGATGGGACTTGTAGTTTTGGAACAGCTGGAGGGCCACCAGTTTGACACCCTTGCTCTAATTAGAACCCCCAAACATTATATATATTTTTTATTCTAACACCCTAGAGAATAAAATGGCGGACGTTTCAATACTTTCTGTCACGCCGTATTTGCGCAGTGGTCTTACAACAAGTGCACTTTTTTTGGGGGAAAAAATACACTTTTTTCTATTAAAAAATAAGACAACAGTAAAGTTATCCCCATTTTTTTTTTAATATTATGAAAGATAATGTTACGCCGAGTAAATTGATACCCAACATGTCACGCTTCAAAATTTGGCGACACATGTGGAATGGCGACAAACTTTTACCCTTTAAAATCTCCATAGGCGACGTTTAAAAAATTCTACAGGTTGCATGTTTTGAGTTACAGAGGAGGTCTTGGGCTAGAATTATTGCTCTCGCTCTACCAATCGCGGCGATACCTCACATGTGTGGTTTGAATACCGTTTTCATATGCGGGCGCAACTCACGTATGTGTTCGCTTCTGCGCGCGAGCTTGGCGGGGCGGGGTGCGTTTTTTGGCTTCTCACTTTTTTAGCTGGCTCCTAGATTCCAAGCAAATTTGACAACCCTGCTTTAAGGCATTCCTCTGGAGAAACTGTCAAGATTGTCAGTATGCTTATGTTGGCTCTAGACCAAACTTTACAAGCCCTCAATGGCCGGTGCCTTAGCCGATCACATGGCACCATGGCAATTACAGAGCAAACAGAGGCTAAGATGGCAGCTTCCTTGCCTATAAAGGATTAGAGGGTTTAGTTCCGCTTTATGTCATGCCTCTGGTGACTACTGTTGTCGGTTTGCTTATGTCAGCTTCCAAGCCCTCAAATGGCTGTTGTCATAGTGTATCCATAGCTCCCAACTGTCCCGCATTTGTGGGCTTAACCAATCTTTTTTGTACAATTCTCCTTTAAGGGGGTGTGGCAGGGGGTGTGTCCTATGCCTGCATGCTTTTGCTGATAGGTGTCCCTCATTCCCATCTCAAAAAGTTTATAACGCTGTGTGGAACCCCCACAAAGATTTTATAAAAAAAATTGTGTGAGGTTCCCCCCCAGTATGATACCAGACCCTACAGTCTGGTATGGATCTTAAGGGGAATCCCCCACACCAAAAAAAAATCCGAGCACGCAGCCCGACAGGTCAGGAAAGGGGGCTATAAGCCAACCAACGGCCAGGGTTGTCGGGAAGAGGCCCTTGTCTTCATCAACATGGGGACAAGGGGGTGGGTTCAAGAAGCAATTGCGCCTGTGTAACCATAGGTTACACAGCGCAATTGCTTACTTGCCCCGGCGTAACGAGTGCTCCTGATTCAGGAACCTCGTTACGCCGACTGCAGCCTAAGATCTGCGCGGCATAAGGCTCTTATGCCCGCATATCTTAGGCTGCATTCTTGCGATGGCCGCTAGGTGGCGTTGCCGTTGAGCTCAGCGCATAGTATGCAAATTGCATACTAACGCCGATTCACAACGTTGCGCGAGCCCTGCGTACGCAATTTATGTCGTTTACGTACGTCGGTTTTCGCGCAAGGCTGCCCCTGCTACGTATACCCGTCGTTCCCGCGTCGCGAAATTTGAATTTTACGTTGTTTGCGTAAGTGATTCGTGAATGGCGCTGGACGCCATTCACGTTCACTTTGAAGCAAATGACGTCCTTGCGACGTCATTTGCCGCAATGCACGTCGGGAAAGTTTCCCGACGGAGCATGCGCTCTACGATCGGCGCAGGAACGCGCCTAATTTAAATGATTCCCGCCCCCTACGGGATCATTTAAATTGCGCGCTCTAGCGCCGGGCATTTTGCACAATTTACAGAGCTTCTGCTCCGTGAATCGAGGGCAGCGCAAAAAAATTGCGGGGGCGCAGGGCAAAATCGTTGCCCTGCGCCTCCATAAAAAAAGCGCAATTCTTACTGAATCTGGCCCAAGGTGCTTTGGGGTGGGGGCATGTTGAGGGCATGTGGCCTGATATGGTCTAGGAGGGGGGGGGCACTCGCTCGCCCCCCTTCCTGAACTGCCAGGCTACGTGCTCAGAGTCTGGTATGGATCCTGGGGGAACCCCCACGCCGTTTTTTTTTTTTTGTTTTGGTGGGGTTCCCCTTTAAGATTCTCCGCACACAAATCGCCCCTCAAGTCGGATCATCTTGATCCGACTTCTGATGCGACCTCTATTCAAGTCAACGGGCTCCCATAGGGAACCATTGATTTTGAATAGAGAAAGAAAAACGTGGCTGAAAGCTAGTGCGCCGAAACGTGCATTGAATTCAATGCAAAACGCGGAAACAAATCACGGTAGCCTAATAAAGCCTCGTGGACCAGCTCCGGTTTCCATTGGCAGCTCTCTGATTGGCTCTGCTGTTTGTTTTTACATCTTTTAGGGCTGTATTTTTTCTTTTTTTTCATTCATAATTCTTCAATTTATTTGGCTGTGTTCTAGCAGGACGGTGCTGTAGCTTTAATTATGAATGAGATGTATCCCATACATACATAATATAACAGCTTTGGCTGTAAATGGATACAGTACATTATACATAAGTCATGGAGGCTGAAGGCCAACGAGTTTTCTTGCCACCACCACTTACAGATCCACAAACTCTTTCTACAAATCATTATTAGGTCGGGATTTTTACTGGATTCTAAGTAGCGCAGATGATTGGAGCTTATTATACAGATACATTCCCTGCATTGATGTATCAGCCATGTACAATAAGACGGATAATGTACTTCCCGACAGGAGGGCGTACCATGAACGTCCTTCAGATTCAATGGTCATACCAGGATGATGCCTGCACCTACCTTCAGCTGGCAATTCCCTGCACATACGGGCATCAATCCGGTATCATTCTCTTCAGCCGGTGTTCTGACGATATGGTTCCGACCTCGACTGCGCAGCCGGAGGCTACGAAAATCTCAGAGGCCGAACAGCTGTTTGTCCGCTGTAAACGCAATGAACACTGCGCTCGCTCCCGACCCGATGCTTGGGGTCAAGCATCGCTCCATACAGCAAGGGGCAATGGTTATACATGCCCCCCACTCGCTCCATACAGCAAGGGGCAATGGTTATACATGCCCCCCGCTCGCTCCATACAGCAAGGGGCAATGGTTATACACGGCCCCTCCGCTCGCTCCATACAGCAAGGGGCAATGGTTATACACGCCCCCCGCTCGCTCTATACAGCAAGGGGCAATGGTTATACATGCCCCCCACTCGCTCTCTATACAGCAAGGGGCAATGGTTATACATGCCCCCCACTCGCTCCATACAGCAAGGGGCAATGGTTATACATGCCCCCCGCTCGCTCCATACAGCAAGGGGCAATGGTTATACACGGCCCCTCCGCTCGCTCCATACAGCAAGGGGCAATGGTTATACACGCCCCCCACTCGCTCCATACAGCAAGGGGCAATGGTTATACATGCCCCCCACTCGCTCCATACAGCAAGGGGCAATGGTTATCCATGCCCCCCGCTCGCTCTATACAGCAAGGGGCAATGGTTATACATGCCCCCGATCGCTCCATACAGCAAGGGGCAATGGTTATACATGCCCCCTGCTCGCTCCATACAGCAAGGGGCAATGGTTATACATGCCCCCCGCTCGCTCTATGCAGCAAGGGGCAATGGTTATACACGCCCCCCGCTCGCTCTATACAGCAAGGGGCAATGGTTATACATGCCCCCCGATCGCTCCATACAGCAAGGGGCAATGGTTATACATGCCCCCTGCTCGCTCCATACAGCAAGGGGCAATGGTTATACATGCCCCCCGCTCGCTCTATGCAGCAAGGGGCAATGGTTATACACGCCCCCTGCTCGCTCTATACAGCAAGGGGCAATGGTTATACACACCCCCCGCTCACTCCATACAGCAAGGGGCAATGGTTTTTACACGCCCCCCGCTCGCTCTATACAGCAAGGGGCAATGGTTATACAAGCTCCATACAGCAAGGGGCAATGGTTATACACGCCCCCTGCTCGCTCTATACAGCAAGGGGCAATGGTTATACATGCCCCCCGCTCGCTCTATACAGCAAGGGGCAATGGTTATACAAGCCCCCCACTCGCTCCATACAGCAAGGGGCAATGGTTATACACGCCCCCCGCTCGCTCTATACAGCAAGGGGCAATGGTTATACAAGCTCCATACAGCAAGGGGCAATGGTTATACACGCCCCCCGCTCGCTCTATACAGCAAGGGGCAATGGTTATACACTCCCCCCGCTCGCTCTATACAGCAAGGGGGGGGCAATGGTTATACACGCCCCCCACTCACTCCATACAGCAAGGGGCAATGGTTTTTACACGCCCCCCGCTCGCTCTATACAGCAAGGGGCAATGGTTATACAAGCTCCATACAGCAAGGGGCAATGGTTATACACGCCCCCTGCTCGCTCTATACAGCAAGGGGCAATGGTTATACATGCCCCCCGCTCGCTCTATACAGCAAGGGGCAATGGTTATACAAGCCCCCCACTCGCTCCATACAGCAAGGGGCAATGGTTATACACGCCCCCCGCTCGCTCTATACAGCAAGGGGCAATGGTTATACAAGCTCCATACAGCAAGGGGCAATGGTTATACACGCCCCCTGCTCGCTCTATACAGCAAGGGGCAATGGTTATACACGCCCCCCGCTCGCTCTATACAGCAAGGGGCAATGGTTATACAAGCTCCATACAGCAAGGGGCAATGGTTATACACGCCCCCGCTCGCTCTATACAGCAAGGGGCAATGGTTATACACGCCCCCTGCTCGCTCTATACAGCAAGGGGCAATGGTTATACACGCCCCCTGCTCGCTCTATACAGCAAGGGGCAATGGTTATACACGCCCCCCACTCGCTCCATACAGCAAGGGGCAATGGTTATACACGCCCCCCGTTCGCTCTATACAGCAAGGGGCAATGGTTATACACGGCCCCTCCGCTCGATGGCAAGTGCTTTTGTCAAAGGGGCGGATGTCATATTGAGTAGTGTTTTTTGGGGCCATGGCTTTGTCAATAAACTAGGGGCGTGTAGAACCACTGGTCCTTGCTGTGTAGAGCGAGCGGAGGGGGCTTGTATAACCAGCGAGCGGAGGGGGCTGGTATAACCAGCGAGCGGAGGGGGCTTGTATAACCAGCGAGCGGAGGGGGCTTGTATAACCAGCGAGCTGAGGGGGCTTGTATAACCAGCGAGCGGAGGAGGCTTGTATAACCAGCGAGCGGAGGGGGCTTGTATAACCAGCGAGCGGAGGGGGCTTGTATGACCAGCGAGCGGAGGGGGCTTGTATGACCAGCGAGCGGAGGGGGTTTGTATAACCAGCGAGCGGAGGGGGCTTGTATAACCAGCGAGCGGAGGGGGCTTGTATAACCAGCGAGCGGAGGGGGCTTGTATAACCAGCGAGCGGAGGGGGCTTGTATGACCAGCGAGTGGAGTGGGCTTGTATGACCAGCGAGCGGAGGGGGCTTGTATGACCAGCGAGCGGAGGGGGCTTGTATGACCAGCGAGTGGAGTGGGCTTGTATGACCAGCGAGTGGAGTGGGCTTGTATGACCAGCGAGCGGAGGGGGCTTGTATAACCAGCGAGCGGAGGGGGCTTGTATGACCAGCGAGCGGAGGGGGCTTGTATAACCAGCGAGCGGAGGGGGTTTGTATAACCAGCGAGCGGAGGGGGTTTGTATGACCAGCGAGCGGAGGGGGCTTGTATAACCAGCGAGCGGAGGGGGTTTGTATAACCAGCAAACGGAGGGGGCTTGTATAACCAGCGAGCGGAGGGGCTTGTATAACCAGCGAGCGGAGGGGGCTTGTATAACCAGCGAGCTGAGGGGGCTTGTATAACCAGCGAGCGGAGGAGGCTTGTATAACCAGCGAGCGGAGGGGGCTTGTATAACCAGCGAGCGGAGGGGGCTTGTATGACCAGCGAGCGGAGGGCGCTTGTATGACCAGCGAGCGGAGGGGGTTTGTATAACCAGCGAGCGGAGGGGGCTTGTATAACCAGCGAGCGGAGGGGGCTTGTATAACCAGCGAGCGGAGGGGGCTTGTATGACCAGCGAGCGGAGGGGGCTTGTATGACCAGCGAGCGGAGGGGGCTTGTATGACCAGCGAGCGGAGGGGGCTTGTATAACCAGCGAGCGGAGGGGGCTTGTATGACCAGCGAGCGGAGGGGGCTTGTATAACCAGCGAGCGGAGGGGGTTTGTATAACCAGCAAACGGAGGGGGCTTGTATAACCAGCGAGCGGAGGGGGTTTGTATAACCAGCGAGCGGAGGAGGCTTGTATAACCCGCGAGCGGAGGGGGCTTGTATGACCAGCGAGCGGAGGGGGCTTGTATGACCAGCGAGCGGAGGGGGCTTGTATGACCAGCGAGCGGAGGGGGCTTGTATAACCAGCGAGCGGAGGAGGCTTGTATAACCAGCGAGCGGAGTGGGCTTGTATGACCAGCGAGCGGAGGGGGCTTGTATAACCAGCGAGCGGAGGGGGCTTGTATAACCAGCGAGCGGAGGGGGCTTGTATAACCAGCGAGCGGAGGAGGCTTGTATAACCAGCGAGCGGAGGAGGCTTGTATAACCAGCGAGTGGAGTGGGCTTGTATGACCAGCGAGCGGAGGGGGCTTGTATAACCAGCGAGCGGAGGGGGCTTGTATAACCAGCGAGCGGAGGGGGCTTGTATGACCAGCGAGCGGAGGGGGCTTGTATGACCAGCGAGCGGAGGGGGCTTGTATAACCAGCGAGCGGAGGGGGCGTGTATAACCAGCGAGCGGAGGGGGCTTGTATAACCAGCGAGCGGAGGGGGCTTGTATAACCAGCGAGCGGAGGGGGCTTGTATAACCAGCGAGCGGAGGGGGCTTGTATAACCAGCGAGCGGAGGGGGCTTGTATAACCAGCGAGCGGAGGGGGCTTGTATAACCAGCGAGCGGAGGGGCTTGTATAACCAGCGAGCGGAGGGGGCTTGTATGACCAGCGAGCGGAGGGGGCTTGTATGACCAGCGAGCGGAGGGGGCTTGTATGACCAGCGAGCGGAGGGGGCTTGTATGACCAGCGAGCGGAGGGGGCTTGTATGACCAGCGAGCGGAGGGGGCTTGTATGACCAGCGAGCGGAGGGGGCTTGTATGACCAGCGAGCGGAGGGGGCTTGTATGACCAGCGAGCGGAGGGGGCTTGTATGACCAGCGAGCGGAGGGGGCTTGTATGACCAGCGAGCGGAGGGGGCTTGTATAACCAGCGAGCGGAGGGGGCTTGTATAACCAGCGAGCGGAGGGGGCTTGTATAACCAGCGAGCGGAGGGGGCTTGTATAACCAGCGAGCGGAGGGGGCTTGTATAACCAGCGAGCGGAGGGGGCTTGTATAACCAGCGAGCGGAGGAGGCTTGTATAACCAGCGAGCGGAGGGGGCGTGTATAACCAGCGAGCGGAGGGGGCGTGTATAACCAGCGAGCAGAGGGGGCGTGTATAACCAGCCCCAAGCATCGGGTCGGGAGCGAGCGCAGTGTTCATTGCGCATGCTCTGTTTCTAAAGGCGATCGTGCCGTGACTGCCAGCTCCCGCACGCATGCGCGGGAGTGATGTCATCGCGCCTCCGGTCAGTCACAGCGCAGGAGCCGTGATACCCCGGGAGTCACTCCGGCAGAGAAGGCGGCGACGGAGGAGGGGAACGAGGACAGCTGCGGGGGCTTCGATCTCAGGTAAGTCATTCATAATGAGCTAGTATGCTATGCATACTAGCTCATTATGCCTTTGTCTTGCAGGGTGGTTTTTTTTTGCAGAGGGTTTACTTCCTCTTTAATTCCCTTCCAACTAACCTGGTAACCCTGGATCTAATACTAATCAATAATTACATTGAGTAATCTATATATTCAGACACTTGTGACGGAGATCTCTGACTCTCGTCTCCTTCTCCCCATTTTTCTCTATTCTTGTATATTGATTTTTTGTTTCTCTGGTCAATGGCCTGCGTAAGTGTTGAGTTGAAACAGATATTCCCCATTTCTAGTAAAGATCGGGTCCTCTTCACTTCATATTAAGATAGAATTGCAAGTAGTCGTTATTATGCTCCTTTGTTTGGATGAGTTTGATTTGGTAGATATCTAGGTGATCAGTGGGAAGAATGTTCCTTACATTGGTGATCAGTGGGAAGAATGTCCCTTACATTGGTGATCAGTGGGAAGAATGTTCCTTACATTGGTGATCAGTGGGAAGAATGTTCCTTACATTGGTGATCAGTGGGAAGAATGTCCCTTACATTGGTGATCAGTGGGAAGAATGTTCCTTACATTGGTGATCAGTGAGAAGAATGTTCCTTACATTGGTGATCAGTGAGAAGAATGTTCCTTACATTGGTGATCAGTGGGAAGAATGCTCCTTACATTGGTGATCAGTGAGAAGAATGTTCCTTACATTGGTGATCAGTGGGAAGAATGTTCCTTACATTGGTGATCAGTGGGAAGAATGTCCCTTACATTGGTGATCAGTGGGAAGAATGTCCCTTACATTGGTGATCAGTGGGAAGAATGTCCCTTACATTGGTGATCAGTGGGAAGAATGCCCCTTACATTGGTGATCAGTGGGAAGAATGTTCCTTACATTGGTGGTCAGTGAGGAAGAATGTCCCTTACATTGGTGATCAGTGGGAAGAATGTTCCTTACATTGGTGGTCAGTGAGGAAGAATGTCCCTTACATTGGTGATCAGTGGGAAGAATGTTCCTTACATTGGTGATCAGTGAGAAGAATGTTCCTTACATTGGTGGTCAGTGGGAAGAATGTTCCTTACATTGGTGATCAGTGGGAAGAATGTTCCTTACATTGGTGATCAGTGGGAAGAATGTCCCTTACATTGGTGATCAGTGGGAAGAATGCTCCTTACATTGGTGATCAGTGGGAAGAATGTCCCTTACATTGGTGATCAGTGAGAAGAATGTCCCTTACATTGGTGATCAGTGGGAAGAATGTCCCTTACATTGGTGATCAGTGAGAAGAATGTTCCTTACATTGGTGATCAGTGAGAAGAATGTCCCTTACATTGGTGATCAGTGGGAAGAATGTCCCTTACATTGGTGATCAGTGGGAAGAATGTCCCTTACATTGGTGATCAGTGAGAAGAATGTTCCTTACATTGGTGATCAGTGGGAATAATGTTCCTTACATTGGTGATCAGTGGGAAGAATGTCCCTTACATTGGTGATCAGTGAGAAGAATGTCCCTTACATTGGTGATCAGTGGGAAGAATGTCCCTTACATTGGTGATCAGTGGGAAGAATGTTCCTTACATTGGTGATCAGTGGGAAGAATGTCCTTTACATTGGTGATCAGTGGGAAGAATGTTCCTTACATTGGTGATCAGTGAGAAGAATGTCCCTTACATTGGTGATCAGTGAGAAGAATGTCCCTTACATTGGTGATCAGAGGGAAGAATGTTCCTTACATTGGTGATCAGTGAGAAGAATGTCCCTTACATTGGTGGTCAGTGAGGAAGAATGCTCCTTACATTGGTGATCAGTGAGAAGAATGTCCCTTACATTGGTGATCAGTGAGAAGAATGTCCCTTACATTGGTGATCAGTGGGAAGAATGCTCCTTACATTGGTGATCAGTGGGAAGAATGTCCCTTACATTGGTGATCAGTGAGAAGAATGTCCCTTACATTGGTGATCAGTGGGAATAATGTTCCTTACATTGGTGATCAGTGAGAAGAATGTCCCTTACATTGGTGATCAGTGGGAAGAATGTCCCTTACATTGGTGATCAGTGGGAATAATGTTCCTTACATTGGTGATCAGTGAGAAGAATGTCCCTTACATTGGTGATCAGTGGGAAGAATGTCCCTTACATTGGTGGTCAGTGAGGAAGAATGTCCCTTACATTGGTGATCAGTGGGAATAATGTTCCTTACATTGGTGATCAGTGAGAAGAATGTCCCTTACATTGGTGATCAGTGGGAAGAATGTGCCTTACATTGGTGGTCAGTGAGGAAGAATGTCCCTTACATTGGTGATCAGTGGGAATAATGTTCCTTACATTGGTGATCAGTGGGAAGAATGTCCCTTACATTGGTGATCAGTGGGAATAATGTCCCTTACATTGGTGATCAGTGAGAAGAATGTCCCTTACATTGGTGATCAGTGAGAAGAATGTCCCTTACATTGGTGATCAGAGGGAAGAATGTTCCTTACATTGGTGATCAGTGGGAAGAATGTTCCTTACATTGGTGATCAGTGAGAAGAATGTCCCTTACATTGGTGATCAGTGGGAAGAATGTTCCTTACATTGGTGATCAGTGGGAAGAATGTTCCTTACATTGGTGATCAGTGAGAAGAATGTTCCTTACATTGGTGATCAGTGAGAAGAATGTTCCTTACATTGGTGATCAGTGGGAAGAATGTCCCTTACATTGGTGATCAGAGGGAAGAATGTTCCTTACATTGGTGATCAGTGGGAAGAATGTTCCTTACATTGGTGATCAGTGAGAAGAATGTCCCTTACATTGGTGATCAGTGGGAAGAATGTTCCTTACATTGGTGATCAGTGGGAAGAATGTTCCTTACATTGGTGATCAGTGAGAAGAATGTTCCTTACATTGGTGATCAGTGAGAAGAATGTTCCTTACATTGGTGATCAGTGGGAAGAATGTCCCTTACATTGGTGATCAGTGGGAAGAATGTCCCTTACATTGGTGATCAGTGGGAAGAATGTTCCTTACATTGGTGATCAGTGAGAAGAATGTCCCTTACATTGGTGATCAGTGGGAAGAATGTCCCTTACATTGGTGATCAGTGAGAAGAATGTCCCTTACATTGGTGATCAGTGGGAAGAATGTTCCTTACATTGGTGATCAGTGGGAAGAATGTCCCTTACATTGGTGATCAGTGGGAAGAATGTTCCTTACATTGGTGATCAGTGAGAAGAATGTCCCTTACATTGGTGATCAGAGGGAAGAATGTTCCTTACATTGGTGATCAGTGGGAAGAATGTTCCTTACATTGGTGATCAGTGAGAAGAATGTTCCTTACATTGGTGATCAGTGAGAAGAATGTCCCTTACATTGGTGATCAGTGGGAAGAATGTTCCTTACATTGGTGATCAGTGAGAAGAATGTCCCTTACATTGGTGATCAGAGGGAAGAATGTTCCTTACATTGGTGATCAGTGGGAAGAATGTTCCTTACATTGGTGATCAGTGAGAAGAATGTTCCTTACATTGGTGATCAGTGGGAAGAATGTCCCTTACATTGGTGATCAGTGGGAAGAATGTTCCTTACATTGGTGATCAGTGAGAAGAATGTCCCTTACATTGGTGATCAGAGGGAAGAATGTTCCTTACATTGGTGATCAGTGGGAAGAATGTTCCTTACATTGGTGATCAGTGAGAAGAATGTTCCTTACATTGGTGATCAGTGGGAAGAATGTTCCTTACATTGGTGATCAGTGAGAAGAATGTTCCTTACATTGGTGATCAGTGAGAAGAATGTTCCTTACATTGGTGATCAGTGAGAAGAATGCTCCTTACATTGGTGATCAGTGGGAAGAATGTTCCTTACATTGGTGATCAGTGGGAAGAATGTTCCTTACATTGGTGATCAGTGAGAAGAATGTTCCTTACATTGGTGATCAGTGAGAAGAATGTTCCTTACATTGGTGATCAGTGGGAAGAATGTTCCTTACATTGGTGATCAGTGAGAAGAATGTCCCTTACATTGGTGATCAGAGGGAAGAATGTTCCTTACATTGGTGATCAGTGGGAAGAATGTCCCTTACATTGGTGATCAGTGGGAAGAATGTCCCTTACATTGGTGATCAGTGGGAAGAATGTCCCTTACATTGGTGATCAGTGGGAAGAATGTTCCTTACATTGGTGATCAGTGGGAAGAAGGAGGAGGACACACCCAAGGAGCTCTCTGAGAGATCCAACCTTTTTCAAGCCTGGGCCTTGCCTGCTAGCTTGGCCCAGGAATAATGCCTGATCCTGGGGGAGGCCCCGGGACGGATCCCCCTGATGATACGGGGCCTAGTGAGGAGGAGGTGGAGGATCTGTCTGTAGGTCCAGGCCCTGCTGTGGATGCAAATGTCTTCAGTCAGAAGAGCATTGATCGTTTTAGGGCGATTGGAAGAGCTGAAGAAAAACTTAAAATTTTGAAGGCTGAACACAAATCCTTCAAAATCAAGTACTTCCAGGCCTGGAGTAAAAATCGTTTGGCCATGAAGCCTGAGTTGCAGGAATTGGAGGAAAAGGTAAAGGAACAATCTTTATTATTGGAAAAGCTGAAAGATAAAAGTGGAGAAAAGTTTGATAATGAGAGGAGATTTGCCAGCCAGACAGCAGTTTCCAGGGTCCAGCGAGAGCCTCAGATAATGGATGACGCGGGCCCATCTGCCTCTGAACCTCTTCCTCCATGTCAGGGCTTGGAATTGCCGATGGCAACCAGCCAGGGGGTTGAGAGTGGGCATGGCACCCTGAAATGTATCCAGGAGATGGAGTCACCCCTGAGAGAAAACAAGCCTGCTAATACAGAAGTCCCTGAAGCCAAGCCAGTACAGGTGGAGAAATGTCAGCACACCTCACTGCCTTCCAACATGTCTGCCCAACCTGCTGTGGTGGATGGTGTCCTGACTGAGGAGCAGAAAGAGAAGGCCTTGTGCAGAGCGCTGCCTGGAGTTTCTGCTGGGACCTGTAGTTCCTCTGTACAAGGTATGCCTGTTACTAGCAATGAGATTGCCTCACCTGAGCCTCCCTGTGGTGGGGGAGGGGATCAGCATATTGCACCATGTGCAGTGGAAGAAGCAATGGAGGTTTCACCTGTTGCAGTGTCAGACCAGCCTGCACTATCCCCTGATGACAACCCTGTCCTGACAGAAGAGAACCGACCAGCTGAAGCTTCTACAAGCACAGCAGTGGGAACTGACACTGCTAGGAAGACTGCAGGAACTGTGAATATTCCAGCAAGTTCTAAGAATGACAGTAATGATAAAACAATGGATGTGGTGGGTGGTGAAGGGGTTAATACTGCTGGGAAAAATCAAAATGACATTCCTCCCCCTGCTCAGCAGAGGAAAGACTCACCGATTGTTCAGACCAAATCTGTGCAATCGATATCTGCTGCAAATGTGTCAGATGGTTCAAAACAAACCAATGGTTTATCTGCTGGGAGTTACGCGTCGGTTTTGGGGAATCGCACCAGGGAGGGTGGGGGGAATGGTGCAAATGTTGGTGGTCACAATTTGGGGGGGTTAAGTGGTGGGATGGTTGGTGGGTATAAGCGGAGAAATGTGGTACAGTTGAAGTGGGAGGGGGAGGGGACCCCACCAGTAAGGGGGAGGGTGGCAGAGTTGATCCTGGAAATGGGGTTCAAAGTCGCAGACATTTTTGCTTTGATTTGTCCCGTTGGGAGTTGGGAATTTGATTTGTCCTTTGTAAAGCCTGAGGGTCTGGATTTATTTTGGGAACGTTTTAGGGGGCGCAGGGACCTTCCGCAGTGGAATGGTTGGATGCCAAAGGTGGTTTCCAGGCAGCCTCTAATAAAATCAGTGACGATCCTCGTGCGTAACGAATCCATCCCAGAGGCTGATTTGGTAGTATGGTTACGCCGATATGGCGAAGTCCTCGCTCCACTGCGGAAGGTCCTTGATCAGCATGGGATATGGACAGGGGCCTGGACAGTGTCACTAAAATTGGGGGTGCAGGGAAATGTTGTTCAACATCTGCCCTGTTCAGCCTTTCTGGGGAGGGACAGGCTGACCATTTTTTACCAGGGTCAGCCTAAGGTGTGCAATAAATGTGGTGACAAGGGCCATTTTGCCTCCACCTGCACCCGCAAGAAATGTTCTTTGTGCCAGGAGCTTGGCCATTTGGCTAAAGACTGTACTGACATTCGGTGCAATTTGTGCCAAAAACTTGGTCACCCGTACAGTCAATGCCCGGAGGCATTACATAACCTGCCAGGGTTGGAGGCTGAGCTGCAGAGGCTGGATAAGGAGGATGAGGCCACTGAAACTCTTGTTGTCCCTCCTGTGTCTGTGACATCCGTTTCTGTTCCCCCTAGTGATGTGGTCCCTGAGTCTGTCCCTTCTGTGTCTGTGACATCTGTTTCTGTTCCCCCTAGTGATGTGGTCCCTGAGTCTGTTCCTTCTGTGTCTGTGACATCTGTTTCTGTTCCCCCTAGAGATGTGGTCCCTAAATCTGTCCCTCCTGTGCCTAATCCATCTATTCGTAGATCCTCCAGACTGGCGGAGGCTGCTGGGGGGGCAGGTTTAGCGGATCTTCCCACTCAGCCTCCAGTCCCTGCCCCTCGGCAGCGCAAGCGTGGTCAGGGGAATGTGGGGGTGCTGGATGGGGGGGGGGCTGATGGAAGGGTGTCCGTACCCCATGTTTCACATTCCATTGATGGGGATTCGGATGAGGAGGGGTGGGAGAAGATTAGGAGGAGGAAAAAAATGAAGAGAAAGACAAGAAAACCGGTCGTCTCTTCCTCAGAGTCGGATCCAGGAGGGGTTCCCCTTGGTAACACCTTTAATGTGTTGTCAGGTGAAAAGATGTCTTTGTCTTCTTCTTTTTCATCTATGGATGAGTCACGTTGTTTGAAGAGAGCGGTTTCTGGTGATGAGAGTGTGGTGAAGGTCAAGAAACGACTACCCCAATCATCCTGATGGCAGTTCCCCCTCCGATAAAGGTGGCGACCATTAATGTCGCCAGCATTAAATCTGCAAGAGCTCGTGATATGGCCTTATTTTTGCTCAGCGAGTTTGATGCCGAGATTTTATTTTTGCAAGAGACCTGGCTCCATACTTTGGCCGATGTCCACCTGGCAAAAAGGGAGTGGAGATGCGGTCCCTCCTTTTGGTCTCTTGCGGCTGAGCCCTGCAGCGGAGTTGCGTTACTTTTTTAAACCGATATGGTAACGCGCCGGCGGGTAATTGAGGTAGAAATAGGTGGATGCATGGTGTTGGACGTTTCTTAGAAGGGCTGCATGCATAATGGGCGCGGGTTTGTTTCTTGACCTTGCAGGTTTGTCTGGTGTAGTGGTGTGAGTTGTATTAAGATTTACTTTCCTGGTGATTACATGATTTTTGCTTTGCTGTAAAGTCTTTTGTTTGAGAGCAGATTTGCTATATTTATTTTCATTTATGTAAATATGTGTATATTTATGTATATCTTATAGTGATTTTATGCTTTTTGTTTGCAAGACTTTTAATAAACAAAATTGGGAAGAATGTCCCTTACATTGGTGATCAGTAGGAAGAATGCCCCTTACATTGGTGATCAGTGAGAAGAATGTTCCTTACATTGGTGATCAGTGGGAAGAATGTCCCTTACATTGGTGGTCAGTGAGAAGAATGCTCCTTACATTGGTGATCAGTGAGAAGAATGTCCCTTACATTGGTGATCAGTGAGAAGAATGTCCCTTACATTGGTGGTCAGTGAGAAGAATGTTCCTTACATTGGTGATCAGTGAGAAGAATGTTCCTTACATTGGTGATCAGTGGGAAGAATGTTCCTTACATTGGTGATCAGTGGGAAGAATGTTCCTTACATTGGTGATCAGGGGGAAGAATGTCCCTTACATTGGTGATCAGTGAGAAGAATGTCCCTTACATTGGTGATCAGTGGGAAGAATGTCCCTTACATTGGTGATCAGTGGGAAGAATGTCCCTTACATTGGTGATCAGTGGGAAGAATGTCCCTTACATTGGTGATCAGTGGGAAGAATGTCCCTTACATTGGTGATCAGTGGGAAGAATGTCCCTTACATTGGTGATCAGTGGGAAGAATGTCCCTTACATTGGTGATCAGTGGGAAGAATGTCCCTTACATTGGTGATCACTGAGAAGAATGTCCCTTACATTGGTGATCAGTGGGAAGAATGTTCCTTACATTGGTGATCAGTGAGAAGAATGTTCCTTACATTGGTGATCAGTGAGAAGAATGTCCCTTACATTGGTGATCAGTGAGAAGAATGTCCCTTACATTGGTGATCAGTGAGAAGAATGTCCCTTACATTGGTGATCAGTGAGAAGAATGTCCCTTACATTGGTGATCAGTGAGAAGAATGTCCCTTACATTGGTGATCAGTGAGAAGAATGTCCCTTACATTGGTGATCAGTGAGAAGAATGTTCCTTACATTGGTGATCAGTGGGAAGAATGTCCCTTACATTGGTGATCAGTGAAAAGAATGTCCCTTACATTGGTGATCAGTGAGAAGAATGTCCCTTACATTGGTGATCAGTGGGAAGAATGTCCCTTACATTGGTGATCAGTGGGAAGAATGTTCCTTACATTGGTGATCAGTGAGAAGAATGTCCCTTACATTGGTGATCAGTGAGAAGAATGTCCCTTACATTGGTGATCAGTGGGAAGAATTTTCCTTACATTGGTGATCAGTGGGAAGAATGTCCCTTACATTGGTGATCAGTGAGAAGAATGTCCCTTACATTGGTGATCAGTGGGAAGAATGTCCCTTACATTGGTGATCAGTGGGAAGAATGTTCCTTACATTGGTGATCAGTGGGAAGAATGTTCCTTACATTGGTGATCAGTGGGAAGAATGTCCCTTACATTGGTGATCAGTGAGAAGAATGTCCCTTACATTGGTGATCAGTGAGAAGAATGTCCCTTACATTGGTGATCAGTGAGAAGAATGTCCCTTACATTGGTGATCAGTGAGAAGAATGTTCCTTACATTGGTGATCAGTGGGAAGAATGTCCCTTACATTGGTGATCAGTGAGAAGAATGTCCCTTACATTGGTGATCAGTGAGAAGAATGTCCCTTACATTGGTGATCAGTGGGAAGAATGTCCCTTACATTGGTGATCAGTGGGAAGAATGTTCCTTACATTGGTGATCAGTGAGAAGAATGTCCCTTACATTGGTGATCAGTGAGAAGAATGTCCCTTACATTGGTGATCAGTGGGAAGAATGTTCCTTACATTGGTGATCAGTGGGAAGAATGTCCCTTACATTGGTGATCAGTGAGAAGAATGTCCCTTACATTGGTGATCAGTGGGAAGAATGTCCCTTACATTGGTGATCAGTGGGAAGAATGTTCCTTACATTGGTGATCAGTGGGAAGAATGTCCCTTACATTGGTGATCAGTGGGAAGAATGTCCCTTACATTGGTGATCAGTGGGAAGAATGTCCCTTACATTGGTGATCAGTGAGAAGAATGTTCCTTACATTGGTGATCAGGATGCGATCAGAAAACTAAGTAGGCTTTAGACACCATGAGGTAAGTGGCCAACCACAGCTCCAAAAACCTCTGAAGGATCCCTGGTTTAATCCATCACAGATGGAATCTCCTGATTGGTAGTTACGATGGTCGGTAGAGGAAGGAGCGTGATTCTTTGTTGAATACACTGCCGAGTTTCCGGGAGTTCTGGGATGGAAAGGGTGCGGAGAATGGAGAGTGAATTAATTAGGGACACGGAGGACCTCGGCAATGAAGAGAGATTAATTAAATGGAATCCGCTCACCCCGGAGAAGAAGTGATTAAAGGGGGGAATTGATTTCCTCACATAAATATTTAAGCATCCCGTATAGAAAATTCACTGGGAAGCTTTTAGTTTTAGGAGCGCCATAAACACACGGAGGGGTTTATTGTGCTGGGAAAGGAAAAAAAACAGGTGTGAGGGCCCACGTATGTGTGTGATCACAGACGGGACACGTGTCAAGGCAATTCATTCAGTACAAGCAGCACGCTATGGTGCACTCTACTTCTGGTGCATTGAATGACTGCTGCACAAGTATGTTGAGATGCTGCTATGAACGAATGGTGGTGCAACGCTGGAGGACTTCCATCATCATAATCCTCTAGATCTTTCCTCCCCAGCCTAACTGGCCCACCCTTTACATTCATTGGCTTTCAGTTCTTTCATGGAGGCTCTGTATGCACTTCCGGACAAGCCACGTACCCATGAGTGGTTATACCAGGATGATGCCAGTAGCCGCAGGCATCACCCCAGTAACGTTTTTTTTTTTAAAGCCAGTGGTTGCTCTCTTGTAAAAAGATATACATACAGTGTATCCTCCATACAGTGGGAGGACCATGGAGAGTGAACGTAGACAACCTCGGCCCTCCAGCTGTGGTGAAGCTACAAGTCCCGTGAGACATTGTAAGACCCTGACTATAGGCAACCTTGGCCCTCCCAGCTGTGGTGAAACTTCAAGTCCAAAACCTCATAGTCCAAGAGAGCGAGGACGATCCTACATACAGTGGAAAGGACCATGGAGAATGAACGTAGGCAACCTCGGCCCTCCAGCTGTGGTGAAACTTCAAGTCCCAAATCTCATAGTCCAAGATAGAGCGAGGACGATCCTAAATACAGTGGGAGGACCATGGAGAATGAATGTAGGCAACCTCGGCCCTCCAGCTGTGGTGAAACTACAAGTCCCGCGAGACATTGTAAGACCCTGACTATAGGCAACCTTGGCCCTCCAGCTGTGGTGAAACTTCAAGTCCAAAACCTCATAGTCCAAGAGAGCGCGAAGACAATCCTACATACAGTAGGAGGACCATGGAGAATGAACGTAGGCATCCTCGGCCCTCCAGCTGTGTCAAAAAACAACTCCCAAATCTCATAGTCCAAGAGAGAGCGAGGACGATCCTACATACAGTTGGAGGATCATAGAGAATGAACGTAGGCATCCTTGGCCCTCCAGCTGTGGTGAAACTACAAGGCCTGCGAGACCTTGTAAGACCCTGACTATGGGCAACCTTGGCCCTCCAGCTGTGGTGAAACTTCAAGTCCCGCGAGACATTGTAAGACCCTGACTATAGGCAACCTTGGCCCTCCAGCTGTGTCGAAACTACAAGTCCCAAATCTCATAGTCCAAGAGAGCGAGGACGATCCTAAATACAGTGGGAGGACCATGGAGAATGAACATAGGCAACCTCGGCCCTCCAGCTGTGGTGAAACTTCAAGTCCAAAATCTCATAGTCCAAGAGAGCGAGGACGATCCTACATACAGTGGGAGGACCATGGAGAATGAATATAGGCAACCTCGGCCCTCCAGCTTGGTGAAACTTCAAGTCCAAAATCTCATAGTCCAAGAGAGCGAGAACGATCCTACATACAGTGGAAAGGACCATGGAGAATGAACGTAGGCAACCTTGGCCCTCCAGCTGTGTAGAAACTCCAAGTCCCGCGAGACATTGTAAGACCCTGACAATCACAGGCATGACCCCTAGAGGCAGAGGCATGACGGGATCTGTAGTTTTACCACAGCTGGAGTGCCAAGGTTGCCTACCCCTGGTATAGTCTAAAGGAGATTGCACAATCAGATTGTATAGCGGCCCTAAGAAGGATCTTTAAGTTGTGTTTATCAAGTCATTCTACGAGCGATGGAACATAAAAGTTCCTCCAAAACACATCTGAGAGTTTTTAAAAATTCAGAGGAAGTTAATAATTAACGTTTATCCGAGACTTTGATCCGTGCCCAGCCAGCTATCTGGGGACAGGCAGCAGCAGGCCTGCAGACTATCGGTGGTCCGGGGACCGAGAGACCCGCCAGCCCTGTGCACACAGGAGACCCGCCAGCCCTGTGCACACAGGAGCCTGTTAGACTGAGAAGGTTCGGGAAGGCCTCCTTCCTCCGGGGAAATCGCCAGATAAGGATATCAAGAGGAATCAGAGATGGGTGTGGGGGAGGGGCGGTGGGCATCAAGGATATTTTTTGCATTGCGTCTCCGTGGCAACAGACGGCAGCGCAATTTAGAAGCTTCACACTTGCACCTGTCGCCCCCCCCCCCCACCCCCTCCATTGCACATCAGGCTGTAGAGTCATTAAGATCACACTTCATCAGGAGGAAAGATTGCGAGGGAACGACGCCGTTCAGATTTATTTTAGAAGAGGAAGCGTGAGGAGATGAGCTCTGACAAATAACAGCTGCTCGCCAGGCGCTCGGGCTGGTACTCCGCCGTCACAGGCGAGTCTCGTGTCTGTCCCCTCCGGTCACAGCGCACATCCAGAGGGCCTCCCCGCGTCTCCATCTGCTGCTATCCGTGTCCAAAACCTGCCGGCTCTCTCCTCAATCTGCCGGGAAGATCTGGTGCCCTGGCCGCGGTGGGGGGGAGCAGCACGGCTCGGTGCGCTATGATACCGGATCGGCTATGGTAGATATGGAGCAGGAGGTCTTGTAATCCTGTGCCCATTCCCACTCCATAGACAGGCCAAAATCCAAGATACAGTGCCTTGAAAAAGTATTCATACCCCTTGAGATTTCCCATATTTGGTCATGTTACAACCAAAAACGTAAATGTATTTTATTGGGATTTTATGTGAGAGACCAACACAAAGTGGCACATAATTGTGAAGTGGAAGGAAAATGATAAATGGTTTTCAACATTTTTTACAAATAAATATGTGAAAAGTGTGGGGGGTACATTTGTATGGCGCCCCCCAGAGTCAATACTTTGTAGAACCTCCTTTCCCTGCAATTACAGCTGCAAGTCTTTTTGGGGGTGTCTCTACCAGCTTTGCACATCTAGAGAGGGACATTTCTCCCCATTCTTCTTCTTTGTAAAATATCTCAAGTTCTGTCAGATTGGATGGAGAGCGTCTGTGATCAGCAATTTTCAAGTCTTGCTACAGATTCTCAATGTGATTTAGGTCTGGACTGTGACTGGGCCATTCTAACACATGAACATGCTTTGATCTAAACCATTCCATTGTGCCCAAACGCTGCTACTGTGCCCATCAAATGCTGTCACTGTGCTTATCAAACACTGCCACTGTGCCCATTGAATGCTGCCACTGTGTCCATCAAATTCTGCCACTCTGCCCATCGACTGCTGCCACTGTGCCCATCGAATGCAGCAAGTGACCTTCCCCCTTCCATACAACAACCCCACCGCCCAGCCAAAAAAAAACAGTGCAACTACCACCCCCCCCCCCTCGGGTGCCGGCCTTGGACTTCGGGCTGAAACCCCTGGTGTTTTTACCCCCTAGCAACGCCCCTGCAGCATACCAAGACATTTTGGACAATTTCATGCTCCCAGCTCTATGAGAACAGTTTGGGGACGGCCCCTTCCTGTTCCAACATGACTGCGCACCAGTGCACAAAGCAATGTCCATAAAGACATGGATGAGCGAGTTTTGGGGTGGAGGAACTTGACCGGACTGCACAGAGTCCTGATCTCAACCCGATAGAACACCTTTGGTATGAATTAGAGTGCAGACTGTGAGCCAGGCCTTCTCATCCAACATCAGTGCCTGACCTCACAAATGCTCTTCTGGAAGAATGGTCAAACATTCCCATAGACACACTCCTAAACCTTGTGGACGGCCTCCCCAGAAGAGGTGAAGCTGTTATAGCTGCAAAGGGCGGGGCCAACTCAATATTGAACCCTACAGACTAAGACGTCATTAAATTTCATGTGGGTGTTCAAAGGCAGGCGTCCCAATACTTTTGGTAATACAGTGTATTTCTCTCTGTAGGTTTCCTCTATGAATGGGGACAAGATGCTCGGCGCTGTCCATGGTGCTGATTGCAATGGATGGGCTCATTAGACTCCATGCACAAAGCTTTAACACCAAACCCCAGGTTTCATTTCATTAGGAAATGCCCCCGCTGCCAGCGCTGTATACGCGGATGTAGTGTCAGCGCTGTATACGCGGATGTAGTGTCAGCGCTGTATACGCGGATGTAGTGTCAGCGCTGTATACGCGGATGTAGTGTCAGCTCCAGCGCGGTGCTCTGCCATTGGTGGAGGGATTCCCGGAAAAAAAACGGAGTTGGGATAATAACAGGAAAGCTGAAATTGAACTGCTTGCCGCAGCAGGTCGTCTCGTCCAATCACACCTGGGAGGACTGCGCTGTCATTCCTTGCAGCACAAAGCTGATCAGCAGATCCCGGGCCGATGGTGGGCGGGGCCCACTGATCAGCTCAGCGAATGACAGAAGAGAGCCCTGTATTAAAAAAAAAAAAAAAATGTTAAAATGTATCCCATAATTTGTAGGCTCCTTTCAGATGGGGTGGATCCGCTCAGCGCAGTCCGCCTGCTCAGCGCGGGGGGGGGGGGGGGGGGCGTCGCGCGGGTTGATCTCCGCTGAGCCGGCGGGTGACAGGTCCGTCTTCACTCGCTGCGCAGGGAGGGGCTTGTCAGAGCGCCGCTGATTCCTATAGGGAGATTGGATGAAAATAGACAGCCTGTCCGCTTTCATCAGATCTCATCCGATACGCCAGACGGAGAGCTCAGCGTATCGCCAGCCGTCTGTTTGTAGCAAGTCGGGTGGCAGGCGGGTGTTAGACGCATCTCCGCTGGCATCCGCCTGCCCATAGGAGTCAATGGGTGGCCCGCTCAGATCCGCCTGGCGGCCCGATCGTGTGAAAGGGGCCCATAACATTCACTCAAACCAATCAATATACGCTTATTGGGAGTTTTGTAGGAGAATATATTTTAGCCTAGAGCCGATAAGCTGCTTTCCTGTCAGTGCCCATCAGTGCTGCCCTTCAGTGTTGAATATCTGTACTGCCTATCCGTGCACATCAGTGCTTCATATTAGTGCCTCCTCATCAGTGCAGCCTCATCAGTGCAGCCTCAACAGTGCTGCCTCAACAGTGCTGCCTCATCAGTGCCGCCTCATCACTGTCCATCAGTGCTGCTTTATCAGTTCCCATCAGTTCCGCCTCCTCAGTGCCAGTCAGTGCTGCCTCATTAGTGCCCATCATTGCTGCCTCATCAGTACAGCCTCATCAGTGCCCATCAGTTCCGCCTCCTCAGTGCCCATCAGTGCTGCCTCATTAGTGCCCATCATTGCTGCCTCATCAGTGCAGCCTCATCAGTGCCCATCTGTGCCTGCCTCATCAGTGTCCATCAGTGCTGCCTTATCAGTTCCCATCAGTTCCACCTCCTCAGTTCCCATCAGTGCAACCTCATCAGTGCTGCCTCATTAGTGCCCATCATTGCTGCCTCATCAGTGCTGCCTCATCACTGTCCATCAGTGCTGCCTCATCAGTGTCCATCAATGCTGCCTTTTCAGTTCCCATCAGTTCCGCCTCCTCAGTTCCCATCAGTGCCGCCTCATCAGTGCCGCTTCATCAGTGCTGCCTCATCACTGTTCATCATTGCTGCTTCATCACTGTTCATCAGTGCCGCCTTATCAGTTACCATCAGTGCCGCCTCCTCAGTTACCATCAGTGCCGCCTCCTCAGTTACAATCAGTGCAACCTCATCAGTGCCACCTCATCAGTTCCCATCAATGCTGCCTCATTAGTGCCCCTCAGTGCCGCCTCATCAGTGCTGCCTCATTAGTGCCCCTTAGTGCCGCCTCATCAGTGTCCATCAGTGCCACCTCAGTGCCGCCTCATCAGTGTCCATCAGTGCCACCTCATCAGTGTCCATCAGTGCCGCCTCATCAGTGTCCATCAGTGCAGCCTCATCATACTTGAATGGAATTTTTATTTTGTGTTTCACTGTAACAAACCTTCTGGGTTGCCACCCTCCGGACTCTACAGATAAACTCCTCTGATTGTTCTTATGTAGATTCTATTCTTCCATGGACAGGCTTCATTCTCTGAGCCCTGATTGGTCACAAAGTGAAGGGGGATGGGTTTGGCACACCTTCTGCTCTCCTATGGCTGGGAAGGAATAATGAAAATACTTCTGTCTGATATTTGGGGATGTGAAGTTCTCTGAATGAGGCCGACATTCCGCCAACGTCTTTCCGGATGTTTCCAGGATAATTGCTGAGCCGTTCTTTTCTCCATCCCCCGTCCGCCGGAACTCCTCTCCCATTCTGTATAATGAGGGAGACCCAGAAACCCACTTCTGGGCGCTTTGTACATCACAGCCGTCATGTAAACTGCTTATCCAGCATTTCCACAAGTATTTTTTGTTGTTTTTGTTGTTGCATTACTTTACATTCTGTTCACTTTTAACCTTTTTTTTCATCGGGAACGCGGGGGGACGCAGTTCCGGCACCTCCAGCACTGAGTGTGCATAATGGCAAGGTGTACTGGGTTGTGCTACAGTATCCATTAACCACTTAAGCCCCGGACCATATTGCTGCCTAAAGACCCAAGGGGTTTTTACAGTTCGGGACTGCGTCGCTTTAACAGACAATTGCGCGGTCGTGCGACGTGGCTCCCAAACAAAATTGGCGTCCTTTTTTCCCCACAAATAGAGCTTTCTTTTGGTGGTATTTGATCACCTCTGCGGTTTTAATTGTTTGCGCTATAAACAAAAATAGAGAGACAATTTCGAAAAAAATGCAATATTTTTTACTTTTTGCTATAATAAATATCCCCCAAAAATATATATAAATTTTTTTTCCTCAGTTTAGGCCGATACGTATTCTTCTACCTATTTTTGGTAAAAAAAAACGCAATAATCGTTTATCGGTTGGTTTGTGCAAAATTTATAGCGTTTACAAAATAGGGGATATTTTTATTGCATTTTTTTTTTTTTTACTACTAATGGCGGCGATCAGCGATTTTTTTCGTGACTGCGACATTATGGCGGACACTTCGGACAATTTTGACACATTTTTGGGACCATTGTCATTTTCACAGCAAAAAATGCATTTAAATTGCATTGTTTATTGTGAAAATGACAGTTGCAGTTTGGGAGCTGTAACATTTAGGGATCACCTAGTGTGTGTTTACAACTGTAGGGGGGTGTGGCTGTAGGAATGACATCATCGATCGGATCTCCCCTATAAAGGGGATCACCCGATCGATGCGCCGCCACAGTGAAGCACGGGGAAGCCGTGTTTACACACGGCTCTCCCCGTTCTTCAGCTCCGGGGAGCGATCGCGACGGAGCGGCTAAAAACAAATAGCCGCGCCGTCGTCCCGGATCGCACCCCGAGCGGACCCGACCTCCGCATGTACCGGGGGGGGGGGGTCCCGATCGGACCCCCCACCCACGTCTAGCAGAGGACGTACAGGTACGTACATGTGCCTGTCCGTGCCATTCTGCTGACGTATATGTACATGAGGAGGTCGGGAAGTGGTTAATGCTGGTTGCTGGGGGATCTATTGTTGCTGGAGGGGATCTATTTTTGCAGGGGGGTGTTATTGTTGCTGGGGAGATCTATTATTCTATTGTCGCTGCTGGGAAACCTATTGGCCCAGATTCACGTAGGGCAGCGTAAATGTAAGCAGGCGCATCGTATTTACGCTACGCCGCCGCAACTTAGAGAGGCAAGTGCAGTATTCACAAAGCATTTGCGTCTAAAGTTACGGCGGCGTAGCGTAAATGTGCCGGCGTGAGCGCGCCTAATTCAAATGAGGAAGAGGTGGGCGTGTTTTATGCAAACTAATCATGACCCCACGTAAATGACGTTTCGAACGAACAGCGCATGCGCGCGCATGCTCAGTATCACGTCGAATTTTTGAATTAAATTACGCCCGCTCAATGCTTAGTCGACGTAAACGTAACCTACGAACGACTTACGCAAACGACGTAAAATACGACGCTGTTCGTACGTTTCCGACATCCATACCTAACATGACTTACCTCTGCTTTATGAGGGGTAACTTTACGCCGGCGTATGTCTTACGTAAACGACAAATCTTGATACGCCCGGCGCACGTACGTTCGTGAATCGGCGTATCTAGCCAATTAGCATATTCACTGCGGAAATCTACAGAAGCGTCACCTAGCGGCCAGCATAAAAATGCAACTAAGATACGACGGCGTAAGAGACTTACGCCGCTCGTATCTTAGGCGAATTTATGCATAACTGATTCTAAGAATCAGCCGCATAGATACGACGGCTCTCATTCGGACTTACGACGGCGTACATGGCGATACGCCGTCGTAAGTCCTTTGAGAATCTGGGCCATTTTCTCTGGATGGGATCTGTTTTTGCTGGGGGTGGGACTTATGTTACTGGGGGGGGGTCATTTGCTTAGAGGGATCTACTGTCAAGGGAGCAGCCTATTGTAGCTGGTTGCTGGAATGTCAATTGGTACTGTCTGTTGGCAAGAATCGGTTGTTGCTGCCGGGGTCTATTGTTGCTGGGGGGGGGGGGATTTTGTTGTGGGTGTTCATGTCCATTGTTGCTGTGGCGCTCTATTGTTGCTCGGGGGGGGGTGTCTATTGTTGGCTGCATGGGATCTATTTTACTGCTTTTCTTGTTATCATTAACAAATGTTACTTAGTTCTGTATTCTCTAAAAGGGACGTTGCTCAGAGGTGGGCCGAGGGTGGAACCAAGGGACGGTGCTCAGAGGTGGGTAGGGGGTGGAACCAAGGGACGGTGCTCAGAGGTGGGTAGGGGGTTGAACCAAGGGACGGTGCTCAGAGGTGGGTAGGGAGGGTGGAACCAAGGGACGGTGCTCAGAGGTGGGTAGGGGGTGGAACCAAGGGACGGTGCTCAGAGGTGGCTAGCAGGGGGTGGAACCAAGGGACGGTGCTCAGAGGTGGGCAGGGGGGTGGAACCAAGGGACGGTGCTCAGAGGTGGGCAGGGGGGTGGAACCAAGGGACAGTGCTCAGAGGTGGGCAGGGGGGTGGAAATAAGGGACAGTTCTCACAGGTGGGCAGGGGTGGTAGAACCAAGGAACGGTGCTCAGAGGTGGGCAGGGGGGTGGAACCAAGAGACGGTGCTCGGAGGTGGGCAGTGGGGTGGAACCAAGGAACAGTGCTTGGAGGTGGGCAGGGGGGGTGGAACCAAGGGACGGTGCTCAGAGGGGGGCGGTGGGGTGGAACCAAGGGACGGTGCTCGGAGGTGGGCAGTGGGGTGGAACCAAGGGGCAGTGCTTGGAGGTGGGCAGGGGGGGTGGAACCAAGGGATGGTGCTCAGAGGTGGGCAGGGGGTGGAACCAAGAGACGGTGCTCAGAGGTGGGCAGGGGGTGGAACCAAGAGACAGTGCTCAGAGGTGGATCCAAGGGACGGTTCTCGGAGGTGGGTAGGGGGTGGAACCAAGGGACGGTGCTCGGAGGTGGGTAGGGGGTGGAACCAAGGGATGGTGCTCGGAGATGTGCAGAGGGGTGGAACCAAGGGACGGTGCTCGGAGGTGGGTAGGGGGTGGAACCAAGGGACGGTGCTCGGAGGTGGGTAGGGGTGGAACCAAGGGACGGTGCTCAGAGGTAGGCAGGGGGTGGAACCAAGAGACGGTGCTCGGAGATGGGCAGTGGGGTGGAACCAAGGGACAGTGCTTGGAGGTGGGCAGGGGGGGTGGAACCAAGGGACGGTGCTCAAAGGGGGGCGGTGGGGTGGAACCAAGGGACGGTGCTCGGAGGTGGGCAGTGGGGTGGAACCAAGGGGCAGTGCTTGGAGGTGTGCAGAGGGGTGGAACCAAGGGACGGTGCTCGGAGGTGGGTAGGGGGTGGAACCAAGGGACGGTGCTCGGAGGTGGGTAGGGGGTGGAACCAAGGGACGGTGCTCGGAGGTGGGTAGGGGTGGAACCAAGGGACGGTGCTCAGAGGTAGGCAGGGGGTGGAACCAAGAGACGGTGCTCAGAGGTGGGCGGGGGGGTGGAACCAAGGGACAGTGCTCAGAGGTTGGTGGGTGGGGGGGTGGATCCAAGGTACGGTGTTCGGAGGTGTGCAGAGGGGTGGAACCAAGGGACGGTGCTCGGAGGTGGGTAGGGGGCGGAACCAAGGGACGGTGCTCGGAGGTGGGTAGGGGGCGGAACCAAGGGACGGTGCTCGGAGGTGGGTAGGGGGTGGAACCAAAGGGACGGTGCTCGGAGGTGGGTAGGGGGTGGAACCAAGGGACGGTGTTCGGAGGTGGGTAGGGAGTGGAACCAAGAGACGGTGCTCGGAGGTGGGTAGGGGGTGGAACCAAGGGACGGTGTTCGGAGGTGGGTAGGGGGTGGAACCAAGGGACGGTGTTCGGACGTGGGTAGGGGGTGGAACCAAGGGACGGTGCTCGGAGGTGGGTAGGGGGTGGAACCAAGGGACGGTGTTCGGAGGTGGGTAGGGAGTGGAACCAAGAGACGGTGCTCGGAGGTGGGTAGGGGGTGGAACCAAGGGACGGTGTTCGGAGGTGGGTAGGGGGTGGAACCAAGGGACGGTGTTCGGACGTGGGTAGGGGGTGGAACCAAGGGACGGTGCTCGGAGGTGGGTAGGGGGTGGAACCAAGGGACGGTGCTCGGAGGTGGGTAGGGGGTGGAACCAAGGGACGGTGCTCGGAGGTGGGTAGTTTCTGTTACAAAATTTGGTAAATAAGTAATTTTTCTCCTTCCCTGATGTGCGCTGATGAGGCAGAGCTGATGGGCACTGATAGATGCCACTCATGAACAACTGATAGGTGGCACTGATGAGCAACTAATAGGCAGCACTGATGGGCACCTATGGGTGGCACTAATGGGCAGCACCAATGGGCACTGATAGGTGTGCACGAGCAGCCCGTTCTGAAGGACGTCATATAACGTCCACTCAGAACGGGAAATCCCTCACCCGACCGTGTTTCTGCTTTTGGTCGGGCAGGAAGGTGTTAAAACCGTATCACTAGAAATAAAAAGTTTACATTTTATTCTATAAATATTTATTTTACGAAATGATATTTTCTGGTACAAGGCGCGTCAACATTTCTGTAACAAAAAAAATGAAGTAAAAATTCAAGTTAGCAAATGTTGTTGTTACGCAACCCGGAAAACAAACACGTTTTTTTTGTTGTTTTATTTTTATGTTTTGACCCATGTTAGTTTATCTCTCAGTTTTACAATAAATAACAAGTTTGCATTTAATTCTATCATTTCTGAAATGATGTTTCTGGTACAAAGCATGGCAACATTTTTTGTAAACTAAAAACATTTTCTTGTTACGAAGCCCTGAAAGATCCAACAAACTAAACTAATTGGGAAAAAAATAAAAAATAAATAACGATGAGAAGATTGAAATAAAAAAAAAAAAGCAGATAAAATAGCCAAGGGAGAAGGGGAGGAAGGAGTTAATAGAAATACATTATAAGAAGAATACATTTAATGAGGTGTGTGCGCAAAAAGGACGAAGTTTCTCCTTCTCAGAGGACTTTTCTTTTGCTATCACTTTAGTTTACCTTCGTAGCTCCGCTTATCTCCTCTGACTTCCATTTCATGCGAGCTTCATGTCCTACGACATCGGTAACAAATAGACCGCCGGTGTAATCATCTGCCATTGGATGTCACCGACACACGGAGGACAATTCACACCTGTGATTCCCAACACAGCGCAACCGCGGCCAGCGCTCCCGAGGAATGCCGAGTGCGTGCGATTGTATCCCGGAGCAAAACGGGAGACTCATCCAGGAAGAGGCGAGGATGAAAGTTTATAAACTGATGACTTATTTTATCTTTTTTTTTTATATATATATATCTCACAAAAGTGAGTACACCCCTCACATTTTTGTAAATCTTTCCTTCTATCTTTTCATGTGACAACACTGAAGAAATGACACTTTGCTACAATGTTGTGTAGTGAGATATATTTTTAACCACTTAAGACCCAGACCATTATGCAGGTAAAGGACCCAGCCAGTTTTTGCGATTCGGCACTGCGTCGCTTTAACTGACAATTGCGCAGTCATGCGACGTGGCTCCCAAACAAAATTGACGTCCTTTTTTTTCCCACCAATAGAGCTTTCTTTTGGTGGTATTTGATCACCTCTGCGGTTTTTATTTTTTGCGCTATAAACAAAAATAGAGCGACAATTTAGAAAAAAATGCAATATTTTTAACTTTTTGCTATAATAAATATCCCCCAAAAACATATATACATTTTTTTTCCCTCAGTTTAGGCCGATACGTATTCTTCTACCTATTTTTGGTAAAAAAAATCGCAATAAGCGTTTATCGATTGGTTTGCGCAAAATTTATAGCGTTTACAAAATAGGGGATAGTTTTATTTTTTTATTTTTTTTTTTACTACTAATGGCGGCGAGCAGCAATTTTTTTCGTGACTGCGACATTATGGCGGACACTTCGGACAATTTTGACACATTTTTGGGACCATTGTCATTTTCACAGCAAAAAATGCATTTAAATTGCATTGTTTATTGTGAAAATGACAGTTGCAGTTTGGGAGTTAACCACAGGTGGCGCTGTAGCAGTTAGGGTTCACCTAGTGTGTGTTTACAACTGTAGGGGGGTGTGGCTGTAGGAGTGACGTCATCGATCGAGTCTCCCTATAAAAGGGATCACTCGATCGATGCAGCCGCCACAGTGAAGCACGGGGAAGCCGTGTTTACATACGGCTCTCCCTGTTCTGACCCCCGACCCACGTCTAGTCAGGGACGTACATGTACGCCAATGTGCCTGTCCGTGCCATTCTGCCGACGTAAATGTACATGCGGCGGTCCGGAAGCGGTTAATCGCGCAGCTCTAATGTTAGGGAACCCTTTACTCAGCGTAACATCACCTTTCACATTATACGAAAAAATCGGGCTAACCTTACTGTTTTTTTTTTATTTTTTATTCTCGAAACTGAGAAATTGCTGCACAAATATTGTGTGACGTGAAAAGTTGAAACAACCGCTATTTTATTCCACAGAGTCTCTGCTAAAAAACATATGTAATGTTTGGGGGTTCTGAGTTATTTTCTGGCAAAAAATTCCAGAAAAGACCCGCAAGTGGTTAATATTACGGATAGAGGAAGGAATTCTCAGCAGGCATGTTGCTAGTATTAAAAAAAAAAAAGAAGCGATAAAAGGTGAACCGGGGCTGTAGCCATTTTTTTTTCTCTCCACATCCCGTTAACCTACCCAGACAGTTTCCTCTTTCTTATCGGGAGCGCTGTGCCGGATTATAGAGTTATAAATCAGTTCCCCCCGTTCCCATTCCACCGTACTTGTCACCTTTAAGATAATGTTTCATAAATCTCGACGGGGCGTAATCTGCGCTCTATATCTGCGAGCGACGTCTAATAAATGGTAAAAAAACGCGGCGGGGGAAGAAGAGATCTGGGACAACACGCCGCTAAACTTCATCCTCGTCAGACGGGAACTAATTGGCTGAAGGTTTCCTGACTCGTCTTCGTTAGGCTGAGTTTTGAGCAGGAAAAGCTGTAGAGGGGGGTCGGCGGTTACTCCGCGTGGTCACACTTCCGCGCTCCGCCGCATCTTCACCTCATCTGACCGGTTATTAATTGGGACCGCGTGGCCTGACGCAACCTGGCAAATAAAATGCATAAAAATAGATTCAATCGACCCCTTTTGTTGTCCGTTGTTTATTGTTGGTGATAAGGACAAACTGAACACGCTGTTGACGAATCGGTAGAATCAGTCGCCAGGACTCCAATGCTGGGACCATTGTGGGGGAGGGTTTCTTTTAGCATAGTAGCCCCCGGCACAGGAGAGGGAGCAATGCTGGACACTAGGATTAAAAAAATCTCTGGCCCGAAACGCGTAAGCTATTATGGTGTTTTGTTTCTGGAATAAAAAGGTTTTATGTGAAAGAATATCCACTGTTTGTGACGTCATCCATTTTCTTGAGATCAGGATGCAGAACAAGGGGAGAAGTTGGGAATATCGGGAGGTTTAGTGTTAGGGTTGGGTTTACGAAGAGAGAGAGTGTTAAGATGAGAGAGTTATTATATGAGTTACAGGGAGAGATATAGCCAGATTCACAAAGAGTTACGCTGTCGTATCAGTAGATAGGGTTACAGGGAGGGTTAGTGTCGGGGTTACAGGGAGGGTTGGTGTCGGGGTTACAGGGAGGGTTGGTGTCGAGGTTACAGGGAGTGTCAGTGTCGGGGTTACAGGGAGGGTTGGTGTCGGGGTTACAGGGAGGGTTAGTGTCGGGGTTACAAGGAGGGTTAGTGTCGGGGTTACAGGAAGGGTTAGTGTTGGGGTTACAGGGAGGGTTAGTGTCGGGCTTACAGGGAGGGTTAGTGTCGGGGTTACAGGGAGGGTTAGTGTCGGGGTTACAGGGAGTGTCAGTGTCGGGGTTACAGGGAGGGTTAGTGTCGGGGTTACAGGGAGTGTCAGTGTCGGGGTTACAGGGAGGGTTAGTGTCGGGGTTACAGGGAGTGTCAGTGTCGGGGTTACAGGGAGGGTTAGTGTCGGGGTTACAGGGAGGGTTAGTGTCGGGGTTACAGGGAGGGTTAGTGTCGGGGTTACAGGGAGGGTTGGTGTCGGGGTTACAGGGAGGGTTGGTGTCGGGGTTACAGGGGGGGTTGGTGTCGGGGTTACAGGGAAGGTTGGTGTTGGGATTACAGGGAGGGTTAGTGTCGGGGTTACAGGGAGGGTTGGTGTCGGGGTTACAGGGAGGGTTGGTGTCGGGGTTACAGGGAGGGTTAGTGTCGGGGTTACAGGGAGTGTTAGTGTCAGGGTTACAGGGAGGGTTAGTGTCAGGGTTACAGGGAGGGTTGGTGTCGGGGTTACAGGGAGGGTCAGTGTCAGGGTTACAGGGAGTGTTAGTGTCGGGGTTACAGGGAGGGTTAGTGTCGGGGTTACAGGGAGGGTTAGTGTCGGGGTTACAGGGAGTGTTAGTGTCAGGGTTACAGGGAGGGTTAGTGTCAGGGTTACAGGGAGGGTTGGTGTCGGGGTTACAGGGAGGGTTAGTGTCGGGGTTACAGGGAGTGTTAGTGTCGGGGTTACAGGGAGGGTCAGTGTCAGGGTTACAGGGAGGGTTAGTGTCGGGGTTACAGGGAGGGTTAGTGTCAGGGTTACAGGGAGGGTTAGTGTCGGGGTTACAGGGAGGGTCAGTGTCGGGGTTACAGGGAGGGTCGGTGTCGGGGTTACAGGGAGGGTCAGTGTCAGGGTTACAGGGAGGGTCGGTGTCGGGGTTACAGGGAGGGTTAGTGTCAGGGTTACAGGGAGGGTCAGTGTCGGGGTTACAGGGAGGGTCGGTGTCGGGGTTACAGGGAGGGTCAGTGTCAGGGTTACAGGGAGGGTTAGTGTCGGGGTTACAGGGAGGGTTAGTGTCAGGGTTACAGGGAGGGTTAGTGTCGGGGTTACAGGGAGGGTTAGTGTCGGGCTTACAGGGAGGGTTAGTGTCGGGGTTACAGGGAGGGTTGGTGTCGGGGTTACAGGGAGGGTTAGTGTCGGGGTTACAGGGAGGGTTAGTGTCGGGGTTACAGGGAGTGTCAGTGTCGGGGTTACAGGGAGGGTTAGTGTCGGGGTTACAGGGAGTGTCAGTGTCGGGGTTACAGGGAGGGTTGGTGTCGGGGTTACAGGGAGGGTTGGTGTCAGGGTTACAGGGAGGGTTAGTGTCGGGGTTACGGGGAGGGTTCTGTCTTTGCCTTCAATCTTTCAGAATCCTTTAAAGTGCCAGGGAACAAGGGTTTAATGAAGCCACGCCTCTTCCCAGAAATTAAAGCCCCCATAAAAGGGGATCTTCACCCTCATGAAGGACTTCCATCCTATTCATCCCCCGTTTCCTCCACTATCTGATTAGTGTTTGCTCCCCCGCCCCTTGCACATCATTCGTCTTGGCGAACTGTCCTTCCTTTACCTATTGGGATATGCATGTCACATATCCCAGTAGACAAGATGTTCCATTGGGGGTGGGTGATGGGCCTAGCGCCACATCAGGAGGTGTACCGGCTGAACCAGAAAAAGCAGACGGGATGCTTTATAAGTGGTGGGTGGCGGGCCTAGTGCCGTATCAGGAGGTGTACCGGTTGAACCAGAAAAATCCGGCGAGACACTTCATTGGTGGTGGGCCTAGCGCCCCATCAGGAGGTGTACCGGCTGAACCTGAAAAAGCAGACGGGATGCTTTATTGGTGGTGGGTGGTGGGCCTAGTGTCGCATCAGGAGGTGTACCGGCTATACCAGAAAAAGCAGACGGAATGCTTTATTGGTGGTGGGCCTAGTGTCGCATCAGGAGGTGTACCAGTTGAACCAGAAATAGCCGGTGGGACACTTGATTGGTGGCGGGCCTAGTGCGGCATCAGGAGGTGTACCGCTTGAACCAGAAAAAGTTGGCGGGACGCATCATTGGCGGTGGGCCTAGTGACGTATCAGGAGGTGTACCGGCTATACCAGAAAAAGCAGACGGGATGCTTTATTGGTGGTGGGCCTAGCGCCACATCAGGAGGTGTACCAGTTGAACCAGAAATAGCCGGTGGGACACTTGATTGGTGGCGGGCCTAGTGCGGCATCAGGAGGTGTACTGCTTGAACCAGAAAAAGTTGGCGGGACGCATCATTGGCGGTGGGCCTAGTGACGTATCAGGAGGTGTACCGGCTGAACCTGAAAAAGCCAGTGGGACACTTCATTGGTGGTGGGCCTAGTGCCGCATCAGAAGGTGTGCCTGCTGAACCAGAAAAAGTTGTCGGGACGCATCATTGGGGGTGGGCCTAGCGCCGTATCAGGAGGTGTACCGGCTGAACCAGAAAAAGAAGACGGGATGCGTTATTGGTGGTGGGTGGTGGGCCTAGTGCCGTATCAGGAGGTGTACCGGCTGAACCAGAAAAAGAAGACGGGATGCGTTATTGGTGGTGGGTGGTGGGCCTAGTGCCGTATCAGGAGGTGTACCAGTTGAACCAGAAATAGCCGGCGGGACACTTCATTGGTGGCGGGCCTAGTGCGGCATCAGTAGGTGTACCGCTTGAACCAGAAAAAGTTGGCGGGACGCATCATTGGTGGTGGGCCTAGTGACGTATCAGGAGGTGTACCGGTTGAACCAGAAAAAGCAGACGGGATGCTTTATTAGTGGTGGGTGGTGGGCCTAGTGCCATATCAGGAGGTGTACCGGTTGAACCAAAAAAAGCTGGCGGGACAATTCATTGGGGGTGGGCCTAGCGCCACATCAGGTAGTGTACCGGCTGAACCAGAAAAAGCAGACAGGGAGCGTTTATTGGTGGTGGGCCTAGCGCCACATCAGGAGGTGTACCGGTTGAACCAGAAAAAGCCGGCGGGACACTTCATTGGTGGTGGGCCTAGTGCCGCATCAGGAGGTGTACCGGATGAACCAGAAAAAGCTGGCGGGACACTTCATTGGGGGTGGGCCTAGCGCCGTATCAGGAGGTGTACCGGCTGAACCAGAAAAAGAAGACGGATGCGTTATTAGTGGTGGGTGGTGGGCCTAGTGCCGTATCAGGAGGTGTACCAGTTGAACCAGAAAAAGCTGGCGGGACACTTCATTGGTAGCGGGCCTAGTGCGGCATCAGGAGGTGAAACGGTTGAACCAGAAAAAGTTGGCGGGACGCATCATTGGTGGCGGGCCTAGCGCCGTATCAGGAGGTGTACCGGCTGAACCAGAAAAAGAAGACGGATGCGTTATTAGTGGTGGGTGGTGGGCCTAGTGCCGTATCAGGAGGTGTACCGGCTGAACCAGAAAAAGAAGACGGATGCGTTATTAGTGGTGGGTGGTGGGCCTAGTGCCGTATCAGGAGGTGTACCAGTTGAACCAGAAAAAGCTGGCGGGACACTTCATTGGTAGCGGGCCTAGTGCGGCATCAGGGGTTGAAACGGTTGAACCAGAAAAAGTTGGCGGGACGCATCATTGGTGGTGGGCCTAGTGACGTATCAGGAGGTGTACCGGCTGAACCAGAAAAAGCAGACGGGATGCTTTATTAGTGGTGGGTGGTGGGCCTAGTGCCGTATCAGGAGGTGTACCAGCTGAACCAGAAAAAGATGGCGGGACACTTCATTGGGGGGGGGGGGGGCCTAGCGCTACATCAGGTGTTGTACCGGCTAAACCAGAAAAAGCAGACAGGATGCATTTTTGGTGGTGGGTCGTGGGCCAAGTGCCGTATCAGGAGGTGTACCAGCAGAACCAGAAAAAGAAGACGGGATGCTTTATTGGTGGTGGGTTGGGGTCCTAGCGCCACATCAGGAGTTATACCGGTTGAACCAGAGAAAGCCGGCGGGACACTTCATTGGTGGTGGGCCTAGTGCCGCATCAGGAGGTGTATCGGCTGAACCAGAAAAGGCTGGCGGGCCTCTTAATGATGTCATCATCAGTATGGCAGGATGGGCCTGGGAGGTGGCAGAGAACCAGAGCAGGACAATGCTGGATCCTCTAGGCAAGGGGTCTCTAGACTTTCTAAAGAAAGGGCCAGTTTACTATCCTTTAGACCAGGGGTGGGCAATTATTTTTTCGATGGGGCCACATGAGAAACTAAAAATATTTTGGAGGGCCGGGCCAAAAGGCTAAACTCAATACTGCATAAAATCAATTGTATTTCTTTATAGAAAGCAGTAAATATCATTGTTGGACAACTGGTACGAGTACTTGTTATAGTTAAACAATGAAAAAGTGAGGTTGCCTTACAAGAAAAAATGTTTAATTTATTAAACAAAATTTCCCAAAACAATTAACATTTTTCACTATTTGTGACTCATATTAGTGAAAATTTCCAGAGAGGATCAGAGACTGCGGACATGATACCAGAGAGGATCAGAGACTGCGCACATGATACCAGAGAGGATCAGAGACTGCAGACATTGTCCCCATAAAGTCCTGCCAAACGACAATGTATGCCGTGTCATAATTTATGGTTTATGTATGTCTTATTGTCATGGTGATTGATTCACATCAAAACTTCATTGATAGCTTTTTTTTTGTATGATTTTTAGTTTTGCTCATTACTGCCACACACGTGCAATGCATGGCTGCATGTGTGTGGCAGTGATGAGCAAAAGCAAAAATCATACAAAAAATAAGGGTATCAATTTCAAATCAATGAAGTTGTGATGTTAATCAATCACTAAGACATACATAAACCAGTGTGCCATCAATTGCTGCCAGTGTGCCATCAATTGCTGCCAGTGTGCCATCAATTGCTGCCAGTGTGCCATCAATTGCTGCCAGTGTGCCATCAATTGCTGCCAGTGTGCCATCAATTGCTGCCATTGTGCCATCAATTGCTTCCAGTGTGCCATCAATTGCTGCCAGTGTGTCACCAGTGTGCCATCAATTGCTGCCAGTGTGCCATCAATTGCTGCCAGTGTGCCATCAATTGCTGCCAGTGTGCCACCAGTGTGCCATCAATTGCTGCCAGTGTGCCATCAATTGCTGCCAGTGTGCCACCAGTGTGCCATCAATTGCTGCCAGTGTGCCATCAATTGCTGCCAGTGTGCCACCAGTGTGCCATCAATTGCTGCCAGTGTGCCATCAATTGCTGCCAGTGTGCCATCAATTGGTGCCAGTGTGCCATCAATTGCTGCCAGTGTGCCACCAGTGTGCCATCAATTGCTGCCAGTGTGCCACCAGTGTGCCATCAATTGCTGCCATTGTGCCATCAATTGCTGCCATTGTGCCATCAATTGCTGCCAGTGTGCCATCAATTGCTGCCAGTGTGCCATCAATTGCTGCCAGTGTGCTGTCAATTGCTGCCAGTGTGCCTTCAATTGCTGCCAGTGTGCCATCAATTGCTGCCAGTGTGCCACCAGTGTGCCATCAATTGCTGCCAGTGTGCCATCAATTGCTGCCAGTGTGCCATCAATTGCTGCCAGTGTGCCATCAATTGCTGTCAGTGTGACACCAGTGTGCCATCAATTGCTGCCAGCATCCCCACAAGCAAGTACCTGATGATGATGATGATGATGATGATGAAATCTCTGTCCTGTCAGGCCCCGTACACACGAGAGGATCTATCCGCTGGAATTGATCTGCGGATCAGTTCCAGCGGATAGATCCGCTGGTGTGTACAACCAGCGGATATTTTTCCGCAGATTTTTTTCGGGCTGACCGATTTCCAGCAGATAAAAATTTCTTAGCATGCTAAGAAATCTATCCGCTGGAATCGGCTTCCGCGGATCGATCCGGTGGTCTGTACAGACTCACCGGATCGATCCGTCCGATTCCCTCCCTCGCATGCGTCGTAATGATTCGACGCATGCGTGGGTATCCTTATATGACAGCGTCGCGCACGTCGCCGCGTCATCATCGCGGCGACGGCGCGACACGTCATCGCGATGGGATTTCGGCGCGGATTTCGATCCGATGGTGAGTACACTCCATCGGATCAAAATCCGCGGAAATCCTCGAGAGGATTTATCCGCGGATACGGTCCGGCGGACCGTATCCGCGGATCAATCCTTTCGTGTGTACCCGGCATCAGTGTTTTGCTGCCTGCAGTCCTCGGCCGTCTCGGGTCTCCTACAGCAGCCTGTGCAGTGTGCACAGTGTGAGGTGAGGAGTCGGGACCGGGTCATTACTTGGCGGGAATTGGGGGACTTTTTTGAATTCGGGGACACTCACTCCACGTGGTGACGGGCGGCTGGGAATGCCGTCAGCGGGGGGCGGCAAAGGAAGCGTGGCCAGCTCCAATGACTTATTCGGCTGAATCAGCGGGGGGCGGGAAAGGAGGCGCGGCTAACACCCACGGGTTTCTTCGGCTGCACCAGCGGGGGGGCGGGAAAGAGGTGCGGCTAACACCCGCAATTATTTCGGCTGCAAATTCAGACTTCAAATTCAGATTTCTAGCGATCCGCCCGGGGGGCGGATTAAAAGGTCCGCCGGGCCGTAGTTTGCCCACCTCTGCTTTAGACGTTAGGGGGGCGGACCGTGGCCTTTTGGGTGTCAAACATGTCCAGGTGTCCAGAAGGAGTAACCAATACCATATCTTTGGTGTCAGTGGGAGGACTAATACCCCATAGTTGGTGTCAATGGAAGGAATTGCACCCTTTGATGGTGTCAGTTGGAGGAATAGTGCCCCACTGTTGGTGTCAGCAACAAAAATGATTCCCCATTGTTGGTGTCAGTTGATGGAACAGTGCCCCAAGGGCCAGATGTGGCCCTTTGCTTGCCTTCATCTGGCCCTTGGGGCACTATTCCATCCAGGGCCACAGTTTAGAGACCCCTGCTCTAGGCGAATGGGTATTGGTAATGGAAGCAGCAGAAGTGGAGAGGGGGAGATAATAGAGGGGAGGGGGTGGTGAGAGAAGATCCTTGGCAATAGCTCCTCCCAGCCCTTTGATGGGTTTCAGATGCTTGGAGGTAAGGCGGGGTTTATGATCATGTGACCACCGTAATGGCGGTCACATGATCGGAAAGCTCCTGATCGCAAGGGAACGCGCAGGGCGTGCACTCTTGGCCGCATACTTGCATGCCATCTGCGCCAAAAGGTTAAATTGCTATGTGCGGGATCCAACAGCAACCAATCAAAATCCAATTGACTGAAGTCTGGCCTGTAGAAGATGGCGTTTGATTTATTGCCTTGGTTCCGCTCCATTCACAATTGCGCATTTTGTGAATGCACGGGTTCATGGAAATTGCAAAAAACGTACGTCACGCTCGCTGTGCCATTTATCGCCGATGGCACCCCAAATGCTGCCAGCGGAATGCATGTTTTTTTCACGCACCAGTGTCTTGATCTTTGCCTTTTTCCGTAGCGCTTTGTGTGACTCCCCTTCGGATACTTTTCCATTCAAACTCTTTTTTGATCCGCGAGGCCTGTTTTGTAGCCGGCGCACCAGACGCGCCGGTGCACCTGAAATCAGCCCCTGTTTGTGGTTTTGTGACAGGCGTAAAGCCGCGGGCCCTGTCTCTCTGCTGAAAGGTAGACCGCGGCAGAGCGAGACTGTCGTGGCTCATCGCACCACGGTGTTCTTAACCCGATTCTGTCAGCGCGCCTTATCCGGGAAGAACACTGTGATGGCGCAGGCCGTGTCAGCCCCCGCTGACGATGGCGAGATGAACGCCGCATTAATATGTATTAATACACAGCCTGGTGCACAGCAAAGTGAGCAGCGCCCGGGAGATGATCGGCCATAATGCCATGGAAAGCCTTGATCAGGAGCTGGAAAATCAAATAAAAGGAGATTCCGCCAGAACCTCTCTTATTATATTTCAGGATTTCACACCTTCCGGAGATGCAACGTTCATTTTTTACGTCGTTTGCGTTAAGGCTTTTTCGGCGTAAGGCTGCTCCTGCTATTAGGAGGCGCAGCCAATGTTAAGTATGGACGTCGTTCCCGCGTCGCGATTTGAAAATTTTACGTTGTTTGCGCAAGTCGTCCGTAAATGGCGCTGGACGCCATTTGCGTTCACGTCAAAACCAATGACATCCTTGCAACGTCATTTACCGCAATGCACGTCGGGAAATTTTAGGGACGGCGCATGCGCAGTACGTTCGGCGCGGGAACGCGCCTAATTTAAATGATATACGCCCCCTACCGGATCATTTGAATTACGCGCGCTTACGCCGGCCCCTTTTACGCTACGCAACTTATGGAGCAAGTGCTTTGTGAATACAGCACTTGCTCCTGTAAGTTACGGCGGTGTAGCGTAAAGACGATACGCTGCGCCGCCGTATCAGTGCGCGCCCCTACCTGAATCTACCCCACTGTCACTGATGACCGTTCCCCGTGATCGGGAACGGTCATCAGTGACGTGTCACGTGTAGCCACGCCCCCTAACAGTAAGAATCACTCCCTAGGTAACACTTATCCCCTGCAGCGCCACCTAGTGGTTAAACCCTTTACTGCCAATGTCATTTTTACAGTAAGCAGTGCATTTTTATAGCACTGATCGCTGTAAAAATTATAATGGTCCCAAAATGGTGTCAAAAGTGTCCGATGTGTCCGCCATAAAGTCGCAGTCACGATTAAAAATCGCTGATCGCCGCCATAACTAGTAAAAAAATATATATTCATAAAAATGCCATAAAACAGTCCCCTATTTTGTAGAAGATATAACTTTTGCGCAAACCAATCAATAAACACTTATTGCGATTTTTTTTTTTTTTTTTACCAAAAATATGTAGACGAATACGTATCGGCCTAAACTGTGGGGAAAAAAATGTGTTTTTTATATATTTTTGGGGGATATTTATTACAGCAACTTGTAAAAAATATTGAATTTCTTTCAAAATTGTCGCTCTATTTTTGTTTATAGCGCAAAAAATAAAAATCGCAGAGGTGATCAAATACCACCAAAAGAAAGCTCTATTTGTGGGAAAGAAAGGACGCCAATTTTGTTTGGGAGGCACGTCGCACGACCGCGCAATTGTCAGTTAAAGCGACGCAGTGCCGAATCGCAAAAAGTGGCCTGGTCTTTGGCCAGCCTAATGGTCCGGGACTTAAGCGGTTAACATACACAATTGTTGACAGTCCCTAATGCTTACCAAAGGGTATTTTCCTGAGAAGTCTATTCATTATCATGGTCCCCTGACTCTCTCTATATTCTGGATTGTGCATTTTTCTGGGGTTTTTCCATTATTAATGACAGTCCCCTTATTCCCCGGGGGAATTTCAGGATTTATTTTTATAGTGCCCTTAAAGTACATTACAATAGAGTCGTTCCCCACCGTTCCCAGAAACCCCCATTCAGCTGCGTCCTCCTCACTCTGCGGCGAAGTTAATGGATTTTACGTTTTTAGAAAACCGTTGACAATTTCTTCACGGTGCCTGTCTGCTCAAATGTCTTTTGATAAGCCGTATGCCTAATTTTACGTTTTCCAGCATTGCGTTGCTTTCATCCCGATCCCTTCAATCCATTACAGTGAGATGTGAGTGCGTTTTTCTCTTTGCACCGATATGTACATTTTATCCTGATCCCCGTAGACGTTAAATCGAAACTCCAGCAATTTACTTTAACCACTTCAGGACCGGCATGTTATTCCCTCTTCCCCGCCAGGCCAGTTTTCAGTGCTGTGATACTTTGACTGACAATTACCGTATTTATCGGGGTATTGCGCGCTCCGGCGTATAGCGCGCACCCCTAAAGTGGACCCGACATTCCTGTAAAAAAACATTTTAGTACTTACAGTTTTGGTGTCTTGCGCGGCGTCCTTCTGCGGCTTCGGGTGTCCTCTTCGTCGGGGTCCGGCGTCCTTCTGCGGCGTCCTCCCTGCTTTCCCACGCCGAGTTTGAATACTGCGCCGGCATATACCGAGCGCAGTACACCCGTGTATAGTCGGGCAGGCACGGCTACTCTCGCGCTCACGTCCAGGACGTGACCGCGAGAGGAGCCGAGCCTGCCCGACTATATACGAGTGTACTGCGCTCGGTATATGCCGGCGCAGTATTCAAACTCGGCGCAGGTATCGGCGTATACCGTGCACCCACGATTTTGCCCTGATTTTCAGGGCAAAAAAGTGTGCGTATACGCCAATAAATACGGTACTCATGCAACACTGTACCCAAATTAATTATGTACCATTCTTTCTTCTGGTGGTATTTAACTCCTTCCCGCCAATGTAACACATATAAGTGGCCCCACCAGGGGGGTCCATCCATTAATGGCACATGGGCGCCGCCCCCCCCCCCCCCTATCCATGCGTCCGGCCCCCATGCAGGATGCATGACTATGGATTCCAGTGGGGGGGTTAAAGCACCTGATTAGTAGACATGTGCAATTCGTTTAATTCCGAATTTGTTTTTTTAACTAATTTCAACAAATTTGTTAATTCGGAAATATACAAATTTCTGAATTTTCGGAAATTCTAAATTCCGAAAATAAGAATAAAAATCTGTAAATTTGAAAATCTGAAATAATAACTTAGGGCCAGATCCACAAAAACCCGGCGCAACCTAACTTTTTCAATTTAAGTTACACGGCCGGAAAATTTCTACCTAAGTGCCCGATCCACAAAGCACTTACCTAGAAATTTTCGGCTGTGTAACTTAAATCCGGCCGGCGCAAGGCGCTCCTATTCAAATGGGGCGAGTCCCATTTAAATTAGGTGCGCTCCCGCGCCGGCCGTACTGCGCATGCTCACAACGTCATTTTCCCGACGTGCTTAGCGCGGTTTTACGTTGCGCCGGGTTTTGAGAATCGCGACGGGCGTAAAAAAAAAAAATACGAGTTGCGGCGGGAAAAAAAAAATTTGAAAAAAAAATGACGGCGACGCGGGAAAGAAGGGTCTACTTTTACATGGTGTAAACAGTTTAGGCTTTTTAAAAGCAGCCCTAATTTTACGATTGCAAACTAATACTTACGGAGAAAAAAACGAAGCGTAAAAGCTTTGTGGATCTCCGTAAGTGCTAATTTGCATACCCGAAGCGGCATTTCGACTCGAAATGCCCCCAGCGGCGAATGCGGTACTGCATCCTAAGATCCGGCAGTGTAAGTCCCTTACACATGTCGGATCTTCTGCCTATCTTTTGGAAAACTGATTCTGTGGATCAGTTCCAAAGATAGAAACAGGGATACGACGGCGTATCCCTTTTGTGGATCTGGCCCTAAACGATTATTAGCAATTTCATTTTAGGTAAGGGAATTTCCCTTCAAATTTTTTCATTTAAGTTTCATTCGTTTAATTTTTTTGGGGGGAAATTCGGAATTCGAAAATTCAAAAATCCAAAAATTCAAAAGAACAAAAATTCTAAATAACTAATAATAACTAACTATTAAATTATAGGGATTGGAATTTCCTTTCAAATTTGGCTGTTGGTGAACGTAACGAATTTATCTGAAGTTAGGAATTATCCGAAATAATGAATGCCGTATCTAAACTAAATGGAACGTAACCAATTAAAAATATTAAACAATAATAATAAAAACGTTTTATTATTATTTATTTTTTAGTTTATTCCGTTCCATTTGTTTAGATGCAGCATTCGTTATTTTGGATAATTCGTAGCTTCAGATAAATTTGTATTCGTTACGTTCACCAACAGCCAAATTTGAAAGGAAATTCCAATACCTAGAATTTAATAGTTAATTATTATCAGTTAGTTATTTCGAATTTTCTCATTTTTGTTCTTTTGAATTTTCGGATGTTCGAATTTTCGAATTCCTGAAAAAGAAAAAGCATGAAACTAAAAACGAACAAATTTTTTCGGCAGTGCACATGTCTACTGATTAGAGCCAGAGGAAAAAATACCAAACACTGGCACCCTCAAAATAACCCTCTTTTGGAAAGTAGACACCTCAAATTGATCTAAAAAAAATTAAAATGATTTGACAGTGAAATGAGAAGCGGCACAGGGAAGGCAGTTCTTTTTTTACCACTAGATGTCCTCAGTCTTCCAGGTTGAATGGTCAGCAATGGCCATTCAACCCACTTCTTCTGAGCTCAGCCTGTGACTGGACAGTGAAGAGAGAAGCAGCACGGGGAGGGATAAGCTTAGATATTCACTTTCAACCTTGATCTATCCTCTGCATTTCTGCTTTCTTACCACTAGATGTCCTCAGTCTTCCAGGTTGAATGGTCAGCATCATTCAACCCACTTCTTCTGAGCTCAGCCTGTGACTGGACAGTGAAGAGATAAGCAGCACAGGGAGGGATAAGCTTATACATTCACTTTCAACCTGGATCTATCCTCTGCATTTCTGCTTTCTTACCACTAGATGTCCTCAGTCTAGCATGCTAAATGGCCAGAATTGTTTAAACCACTTCCTCTGAGCTCAGCCTGTGATTGGACAGTGAAAAGATAAGCAGCACAGGGAGAGATAAGCGTAGATATTCACCTTCAACCTGGATCTATCCTCTGCATTTCTGCTTTCTTACCACTAGATGTCCTCAGTCTAGCATGCTAAATGGCCAGAATTGTTTAAACCACTTCCTCTGAGCTCAGCCTGTGATTGGACAGTGAAAAGCTAAGCAGCACAGGGAGAGATAAGCATAGATATTCACCTTCAACCTGGAGCTATCTCCTGCAGTTCTACTCTCTTATCACTAAGGCTGGGTTCACATGTGCTGCGGCCGCGGGTCCGGTGTGTGCCTGTTCACTGATTCATGTACGGATCGGGTCCGAATTTTTGCCTGAATTCGCACCTGAATCAGAACCAAAGACCACAGGACCCTTTTTAAATGCGGACCGCGGCCACCCCGCGGCCACCCTGGAGGCGTGTGAACTGGTTACATTGCTAGCCCGGCACACTCTCCTGTCATGCGAATTAAGTGCGGGGAAACCCACATCCAGTTCGCATAAGTGTGAACCCAGCTTAAATGTCCTCAGTCTACCATGCTGAATGGCCAGCATCATTCAAATCACGTTCTCTGAGCTCAGCCTGTGATTGGACAGTGAAAAAAGAAGCCGCATGGGGAAGGATACGCTTAGATATTCACCTTCAACCTAGAGCTATCCCTTGCAGTTCCGCTTTCTTACCTCCTAGATGTTTTCAGTCTATAATGCTGAATGGCCAGCATCATTCAAACCACTTCCTCTGAGCTCAGCATGTGACTGGACAGTGAAAAGTGAAGCAGCACAGGGAAGGATACACAGAGATATTCACCTTCAACCTGGAGCTGACCCTTGCAGTTCAGCTTTCTTGACACAAGATGTCCTCAGTCTACCATGCTGAATGGCCAGCATCATTTAAACCACTTCCTCTGAGCCTGTGACTGGACAGTGAAAAGTGAAGCAGCACAGGGAAGGATACACATAGATATTCACCTTCAACCTGGAGCTGACCCTTGCAGTTCAGCTTTCTTGACACAAGATGTCCTCAGTCTACCATGCTGAATGGCCAGCATCATTCAAACCACTTCCTCTGAGCTCAGCCTGTGATTGCACAGTGAAAAAGGAAGCAGCACAGGGAGAGATAAGCTTGGATATTCACCTTCAACCTGGAGCTGTCTCTGCAGATCTGCTTTCTTATCACTAGATGTCCTAAGTCTAGCTTGCTAAATGGTCAGCATCGTTCAAACCATTTCCTCTAAGCTTAGCCTGTGATTGGACAATAAAAAGAGAAGCAGCACAGGGAAAGATACACATAGACGATTACCTTCAGCCTGGAGCTATCCCCTGCAGTTCCAGTTTCTTACCACTAGATGTTGAAAGGCCAGAATCGTTCAACCCACTTTCTCTGAGCTCAGCCTGTGACTGGACAGTAAAAAGAGAAGCAGCACTGGGATCGATACACATAGACAATTACCTTCAGCCTGGAGCTATCCCCTGCAGTTCCAGTTTCTTACCACTAGATGTTGAAAGGCCAGCATTTTTCAACCCACTTTCTCTAAACTCAGCCTGTGACTTGACAGTGAAAAGAGAAGTAGCACAGGGAAGGATACGCTTAGTTATTCACCTTCAACCTGGAGCTATCCCCTGCAGTTCCAGTTTCTTACCACTAGATGTTGAAAGGCTGGCATCATTCAACCCACTTCCTCTGAGACTGGACAGTAAAAAGAGAAGCAGCACAGGGAAAGATAAGCATACATATTCACCTTCAGCCTGGAGCTATCCCCTGCAGTTCTACTTTATTACCACTAGATTTTGAAATGCCGGCATCATTCAACCCACTTCCTCTGAGCTCAGTCTGTGACTGGACAGTGAAAAGAGAAGCAGCACAGGGAAAGATAAACATAGATGTTATGTTCACCTTCAACCTAGAGATATCCCCTGCAGTTCCATTTTCTTACCACTAGATATCCTCAGTCTATGATATGGATGAGCGAGTTTGGGGTGGAGGAACTTGACTGGCCTGACCTCAACCCGATAGAACTCCTTTGCAATGACCTCACAAACGCTCTTCTGGAAGAATGGTCAAACATTCCCATAGACACTCCTAAACCTTGTGGGCGGCCTTCCCAGGAGAGTTGAAGCTGTTATAGCTGCAAAGGGCGGAGCCAACTCAATATTGAACCCTACAGACTAAGACTGGGATGCCATTAAAGTTCATGGCCCAGATTCACAAACGAGATACGACAGGGTATCTCCAGATATGTCGGCGTATCTCTGAGTTGCAGCGTCGTATCTATGCGCCTGATTCATAGAATCAGTTACGCATAGATTTCCCTAAGATCCGACTGGCGTAAGTGTCTTACACCGTCGTATCTTAGGCTGCATATTTACGCTGGCCGCTAGGTGGCGCTTCCGTATAGTTACGCAAGGAATATGCTAATTAGGTATTTACGCCGATTCAGAAACGTACGTCCGGCCGGCATATTTTTTTACGTCGTTTACGTTAGGCTTTTTCCGGCGTAAAGTTACCCCTGCTATATTAGGCGTTGCTAATGTTAAGTATGGACGTCGTTCCCGCGCCGAGTTTTGAAATGTTTACGTCGTTTGCGTAAGTCGTTCGCGAATAGGGCTGTACGTAAGTTACGTTCACGTCTAAAGCAATGACGACTTGCGGCGTAATTTCGAGCATGCGCACTGGGATTTTTTCACGAACGCCGCATGCGCCGTTCACAAAAAAACGTAAAATACGCGGGGTCATCTTAAATTTGAATAAAACACGCCCACAACATCCCCATTTGAATTAGGCGGGCTTACGCCGGACAACATACGTTACACCGCCGTAACTTAGGGCGCAAGTTCTTTCTGAATACGGAACTTGCGTCCAAATTTACAGCGGCGTAAGCGTATCTGAGATACGTTACGCCCGCAGAAAGATCCGCTCATCTTTCTGAATCTAGCCTCATGTGTGTGTAAAGGAAGGTGTCCCAATATTTTTGGCAATATAGTGTACATTTAATGATTACGGAGCTGCATTAATTTACGTCTTTTACTCCTTCCCGGAGTTAATCTTTTTATGTCTCTCTAAATTGCGGTGGAAAATGGACCCATGCTCTATTATTGAGCAAAATAAGTAAATCTGCTTAATACAAAGCTCCGCGGTGCTGGATAATTCTCCCGGCGTGTTTCGTCTTCATTCTACCCAACAATTTGAATACCGTATTTATCAGGGTATAACGCGCACCCCAAGCTTAGAAAGGTAGTTTAAGGGGAATTTTTTATTTTTATTTTTGCCCTGCGTCCATCGTCGGCCTTGTCCGGCGTCCGTCTACGGCCTTGCGCGGGGTCCGTGCAGCCTTGTGGGTGTCCGTCTGCGCCTTCCTTGCGCGGGGTCCGTCCAGTCTTGTGGGTGTCCGTCTGCGGCTTCCTTGCGCGGGGTCCGTCCAGTCTTGTGGGTGTCCGTCTGCGCCTTCCTTGCGCGGGGTCCGTCCAGCCTTGTGGGTGTCCGTCTGCGCCTTCCTTGCGCGGGGTCCGTCCAGCCTTGTGGGTGTCCGTCTGTGGCTTCCTTGCGCGGGGTCCGTCCAGTCTTGTGGGTGTCTGTCTGTGGCTTCCTTGCGCAGGGTCCGTCCAGCCTTGTGGGTGTCCGTCTGCGCCTTCCTTGCGCGGGGTCCGTCCAGCCTTGTGGGTGTCCGTCTGTGGCTTCCTTGCGCGGGGTCCGTCCAGTCTTGTGGGTGTCTGTCTGTGGCTTCCTTGCGCGGAGTCCGTCCAGCCTTGTGGGTGTCCGTCTGCGCCTTCCTTGCGCGGGGTCCGTCCAGCCTTGTGGGTGTCCGTCTGTGGCTTCCTTGCGCGGGGTCCGTCCAGTCTTGTGGGTGTCTGTCTGTGGCTTCCTTGCGCGGGGTCCGTCCAGCCTTGTGGGTATCCGTCTGTGGCTTCCTTGCGCGGGGTCCGTCCAGCCTTGTGGGTGTCCGTCTGCGCCTTCCTTGCGCGGGGTCCGTCCAGTCTTGTGGGTGTCCATCTGTGGCTTCCTTGCGCGGGGTCCGTCCAGTCTTGTGGGTGTCCGTCTGTGGCTTCCTTGCGCGGGGTCCGTCCAGCCTTGTGGTTGTCCGTCTGTGGCTTCCTTGCGCGGGGTCCGTCCAGTCTTGTGGGTGTCTGTCTGTGGCTTCCTTGCGCAGGGTCCGTCCAGCCTTGTGGGTGTCCGTCTGCGCCTTCCTTGCGCGGGGTCCGTCCAGCCTTGTGGGTGTCCGTCTGTGGCTTCCTTGCGCGGAGTCCGTCCAGCCTTGTGGGTGTCCGTCTGCGCCTTCCTTGCGCGGGGTCCGTCCAGCCTTGTGGGTGTCCGTCTGTGGCTTCCTTGCGCGGGGTCCGTCCAGTCTTGTGGGTGTCTGTCTGTGGCTTCCTTGCGCGGGGTCCGTCCAGCCTTGTGGGTATCCGTCTGTGGCTTCCTTGCGCGGGGTCCGTCCAGCCTTGTGGGTGTCCGTCTGCGCCTTCCTTGCGCGGGGTCCGTCCAGTCTTGTGGGTGTCCATCTGTGGCTTCCTTGCGCGGGGTCCGTCCAGTCTTGTGGGTGTCCGTCTGCGGCTTCCTTGCGCGGGGTCCGTCCAGCCTTGTGGGTGTCCGTCTGCGCCTTCCTTGCGCGGGGTCCGTCCAGTCTTGTGGGTGTCCGTCTGCGCCTTCCTTGCGCAGGGTCCGTCCAGTCTTGTGGGTGTCCGTCTGCGCCTTCCTTGCGCGGGGTCCGTCCAGTCTTGTGGGTGTCCAGTCTTGTGGGTGTCCGTCTGCGCCTTCCTTGCGCGGGGTCCGTCCAGCCTTGTGGGTGTCCGTCTGCGCCTTCCTTGCGCGCGGTCCGTCCAGTCTTGTGGGTGTCCGTCTGCGCCTTCCTTGCGCGCGGTCCGTCCAGTCTTGTGGGTGTCCGTCTGCGCCTTCCTTGTGCGGGGTCCGTCCAGTCTTGTGGGTGTCCGTCTGCGGCTTCCTTGCGCGGGGCCTGTCCAGCCTTGTGGGTGTCCGTCTGCACCTTCCTTGCGCGGGGTCCGTCCAGCCTTGTGGGTGTCCGTCTGCGCCTTCCTTGCGCGGGGTCAGTCCAGTCTTGTGGGTGGTCCCGTCTGCACCTTCCTTGCGCGGGGTCCGTCCAGCCTTGTGGGTGTCCGTCTGCGAGTCCATCCGCACCTTGCCCGGGGTTGCAGCGGTGTTTGTTTTTGGATTTGGCGCCTCAGCCGAGCCGAGAGGAGCCGGATTTCCTGTGTGTTCGGCTCCTCTTGGCTTCTCTCGGCTCCTCTCGCGTGGCTGCGGGCGGAGCCGAGCGTGGCTGAGCCTAGCCGAGTGCGCAGTACACTCGGCTCTAGGCTGTGGCGCTCAGAGACAGCGGGGATCGGCGTATATCGTGCACCCACGATTTTCCCCTGATTTGAAGGGAAAAAAAGTGCGCGGTATACGCCGATAAATACGGTAAATCTGCTTAATACAAAGCTCCGCGGTGCTGGATAATTCTCCCGGCGTGTTTCGTCTTCATTCTACCCAACAATTTGAATATATCTAAAGCCTCCCCCATATTATATCCTCCAGATTTTCAACCAATTTATTTTTTTCCCCAGTCCCTTTAAAAAAATGAAATAAAGACTCCGACATTAATTGCAGATTCCCTTTGGAAGGCGAGAGTGAAGCGGTGGAATAATCTCTCTGTATGGGAAGTAATTTCCCTGATGGATTCCCGAGAGATTAATAACAGGCGGGCGAGAGCTACAGGAGATGCTCGCCGGGGTCCCGGGGTCAGCAAACCGCGCAGGATGTGTTGCCTGTCCGCGTTCGTTGGAGTCACTTTGCCATACTGGCCTGGATCAGACCACATGCAGACCTCTCAGTATATAGAGCCTAAAGCTGGCCGTATACGAAAATGCGACGGAAGACGAGAAATGAGGCGGATTTCATCGCCTGCAAGAAGATGGGATTGAACTCGGCCTTATCGAACGGGGAGAGAAAAAAAAAACGATTTCCTTTCTACGTGATTGCCATCATTTTTTTTTTATGATTCCATTTCAATTTCAGCGCATTTTCCTCTCTAGATTGAAGCTGTCATTTCATAATTCAGTTTCGACTTCACGACTGACCTGATTCTGCTGGTCGATTGAACTAGCGGGGGGGGGAATCGATTTAGTTTCTGATGAATGCCTTTGATTTCATTTCAGATTTCAGGAGATGATTGGAAGGGATTAAAATTGAATGAACTTCTGTTCTTCCTCTCTGTGAGCCGATCGTGGGACACCGGCGGCGATCGGGTCCAGTCACGGAGAAGAGGACCGGGTCGCGAGCGTGCCCCCGGCGGCGCGCTGCGCGTGACCCACGGCTGGGCTCTTAAAGGGGACGTACGTGTACGCCCTTGTGCCCAGCCGTGCCATTTTGTTGACGTATATCATCGTGCGGCGGTCCTCAAGCGGTTAAAACTGTGCCCTACTTATCCAAGACCTCTGAACTCCTTGTCTATACAACTGATCCCTGCACTCTACTGTACATACTACTGACCTCTGTATTCTACTTTACATACTACTGACCTCTGTACTCTACGCTACATACTACTGACCTCTGTACTCTACGCTACATACTACTGACCTCTGTACTCTATGCTACATACTACTGACCCCTGCACTTTACATTAGTTATTACTGACCTATGTAATCTACATTAGTATACTACTAACCCCTGCACTCTGCATTAGGTACTCCCGACCACTGAACTCTACTTATCCAAGACCTCTGAACTCAATGGGGTGGATTCAGATAGATTAGCGGATCTTTAGATCCGCGTAATCTATCTGATTTACGATCCGCCGGCGCAAGTTTGAGAGGCTAGTGCTGTATTCAGAAAGCACTTACCTCAAAACTTGCGGCGGCGTATCGTAAATCCCCCGGCGGAATTCAAATTCCGCGGCTAGGGGGAGTGTAGTATTTGAATCGGGCGCGTCCCGGCGCCGATTTAACTGCGCATGCGCCGTCCGCGAATTTTCCCGGCGTGCATTGCTCCCAATGACGTCGCTAGGACGCCATTGGTTTCGGCGTGAGCGTAACTTGCGTCCAGCGCTTTTCTGAATCGACTTGCGCAAACGACGTAAAAATTCAAAACTTGGCGCGGGAACGACGGCCATACTAGGATACCCCTCACATAGCAGGGGTAACTATACGCCGGAAAAAGCCGAACGCAAGCGACGTAAAAAAAAAGAGGCGGGCGTTCGTTTCTGAATCGGCGGAAATCGTCATTTGCATATTCGTCGCGTAAAAAAAAACGAAACGCCACCTAGGGGGCCAGCGGGAGATTGCAGCCTAAGATCGGACGGTGTAAGTCACTTACACCTGTCGGATCTTAGGGAGATCTATGCGGAACCTGATTCTATGAATCAGCCGCATAGATCCGACCGTCGCAACTCAGAGATACGACGGCGTATTAGGAGATACGCCGTCGTATCTCTATCTGAATCTGCCCCCTTGTCTATACAACTGATCCCTGCACTCTACTGTACATACATTTGACCTCTGTATTCTACTTTACATACTACTGACCTCTGTACTCTACTCTACATACTACTGACCCCTGCACTTTACATTAGTTATTGCTGACCTATGTAATCTACATTACATACTACTAACCCCTGCACTCTGCATTAGGTACTCCCAACTACTGAACTGTGTGCGATACTTATCCAAGACATTATACAACTGACCCCTGCACTCTACTTTACATACTATTGACCTCTGTACTCTACAGTAGTTATCACCGATCACTGCGTTAATTATACAAGACCTCTGAACTCTGTTCTACATGCTACTGACCCCTGCACTCTACATTAGTTATTACTGACCTATGTAATCTACATTATATACTACTAACCCCTGCACTCTGCATTAGGTACTCCCAACCACTGAACTGTGCGCTACTTATCCAAGACCTCTGAACTCCTTGTCTATACAACTGATCCCTGCACTCTACTGTACATACTACTGACCTCTGTATTCTACTTTACATACTACTGACCCCCTGCACTTTACATTAGTTATTACTGACCTATGTAATCTACATTACATACTACTTACCCCTGCACTCTGCATTAGGTACTCCCGACCACTGAACTCTACTTATCCAAGACCTCTGAACTCTTTGTTCTATACAACTGACCCCTGCACTCTACTTTACATACTACTGACCTCTGTACTCTACTTTACATAACTGACCCCTGCACTCTACATTAGTTATTACTGACCACTGAACTGTGCGATACTTATCCAAGACATTATCCACTTCCATACCAGGCACTTGCGCACCTTCCTGCCCAAGCCAATTTTCAGCTTTCAGCACTGTCGCACTTTGAATGACAATTGCGCGGTCGTGCTACACTGTACCCAAATGAAATCTTTATAATTTTGTTCCCACAAATAGAGCGTTCTTTTGGTGGTATTTGATCACCTCTGCGATTTTTTTTTTTTTTTTGCGCAACAACTAAAAAAATACAATTTTTTAAAAAAAATAAAGTTTTTCTTTTTTTTCTGTGAATTTTTTGGTAAATAAGTAAGTTTTTTACTTTGATTACGGGCACCGATGAGGTGGCACCGATGATGTGGCACTGATGGGCACCGGTGAGGCGAATTTGATGGGCACCGGTGAGGCGGCACTGTTGGACACTGATAGGCAGCGCTGGTATGCGGCACTGATGGGCACTCATAGACGGTACTGATGGGCACTCATAGGCGGCACTGGGCACTCATAGGTGGCACTCATAGGCGAAACAGATGGGCACTCATGGGCGGCACTTATGGGTGGCACTGATGGACACTGTGGGGTGGCACTGATGGACACTGTGGGGTGGCACTGATGGACACTGTGGGGTGGCACTGATGGACACTGAGGGGTCCATGTTGCCAGTCAGTGCCCATTTGTGGGCACTGATTGGCATCTATTTTTTTTTTTTACTGCCCTTTTTTTTTCTTTTCTGCCATTCCCTGGTGGTCCAGTGTGGGCTTCCCTGGTGGTCCAGTGTGGGCATCCGAGGGGGGGCTGCGCCGATCGGCTCTCCTCTACTCGCGTCTGTCAGGTCAACGGCTCTTCCTGTTTACATCGTGATCAGCCGTGATTGGACACAGCTGATCACGTGGTAAAGAGCCTCTGCCGGAGGCTCTTTACCGAGATCGGAGATGCAGGGTGTCAGACTGACACCCCGCATCGCCGCGCGCCCCCACGAAATCCTGCAGGACGTCAATAGACGTCCAGTCAGGCTTTCACAACCACTTCCCAGACGTCAATCTCCTATTGACCGGGCGGGAAGTGGTTAAGGTTAGACCTCTTTTCTTCTAATGGCCGCGTGTCTTATTAAACTCCCTTCCATGGAAAAGTTTTCTCCCTATTGTGGGGTCACCAGAACGGTATTTGTAATTTTAGTTTCATATCCCCTCTCAAGTGTCTCTTCTCTAGAGAGAATAAGTCCAGTGCTTGTAACCTTTTCCTCCAGACCCTTTATTAGCTTTGTTGCCCTTCTTTGTACTCGCTCCATTTCCAGTACATCCTTCCTGAGGACTGGTGCCCAGAACTGGACAGCATATACTCCAGGTGCGGCCGGACCAGAGTCTTGTAGAGCAGGAGAATTATAATTTTATCTCTGGAGTTAATCCCCTTTTTAATGCCAATATTCTGTTTGCTTTGTTAGCAGTAGGTCTTTCTGTAAAATTTCTATATCCTGATGTGAAGTTATTGCCCTGCTTAGTGTAGACATACAGTGTCAGTTTGTGTCAGATTGCCCACCATGCTATCACAGTCCCACTACAAGTCGATGATCACCGCCATTGCTAGTTTAAAAATAAATACAAATTTCAGTATACAGTGGAACCTCGGATTACGAGCATAATCCAGTAGAATGTTTGTAATCCAAAGCACTCGCATATCAAAGCGAGTTTCCCCATAGAAGTCAATGGAAATGAAAATAATTATTTCCGCATTGACTTCAATGGCATGCAATACCGCATGTGGCCAGAGGTGGGGGGCGCCGGAGAGCCTCGGAAATGATCGGGGACAGCTCGGCTAACTTCAAAAAGGCTCACAAATTCCCGGGAACTGAGTATTTCCGAACGGCTCTGGCGCCCCCGCACCTCAGGCCAAATGCGGTACTGCATACCCAATTAGCTTGAATTATATATATAAACATTTTTTTTCCTCAGTTTAGGCCGATACGTATTCTTCTACATATTTTTTATGAAAAAAAATCGCAAAAGGTGTTTATTGATTGGTTTGTGCAAAATTTATAGCGTCTACCAAATAGGGGATAGTTTTATTGCATTTTTATTAATATTTATTTTTACTAGTAATGGCGGCGATCAGCAATTTTTATCGTGACTGCGACATTATGGCGGACACATCGGACACTTTTGACACTATTTTGGGACCATTGTCATTTTTACAGCGAACAGTGCTATAAAAATGCACTGGTTACTGTAAACATGACACTGGCAGTGAAGGGGTTAACCAGGAGGGGGCGCTGTAGGGCAGGGCCGATCCGCCCTATAGGCTCACTATGCAAGCCGCTTAGGGCCCCAGCAAAGCTGCGGAGGTCCCCCAAATTACTAGAGGCCCCGCCTGGTGAGGAGTCATTTTCGGCCCCTCGCCCCCGCTTCACAACTTTAATGTGACATGTCATTTTGCTTAGGGCCCCGGGGAGGTCAGGATCGGCACTGTGTAGGGGTTAAGTGTGCCCTAATGTGTGATTCTTACTGTGGGGGGGGGGGGCGTGGCTTGGCGTGTGACATCACTGATCGTCGTTCCCTATGACAGGGAACAGACGATCAGAGACAGTCTGACTTGGAAGCACGGGGAAAGGTTTGTTTACACTTACCTCTCCCCGTTCTTACTCTCTTTGACCCGATCGCGTGACACCGGCGGCGATCGGGTCTGCTGTTCCCGCGGGGACAGTCACGGAGAAGAGGACCGGGTCGCGAGCGTGCACTGCGCGACCCACGGCTGGGCTCTTAAAGGGGACGTACATGTACGCCCTTGTGCCCAGCCGTGCCATTTTGTTGACGTATATCGGCGTGCGGCGGTTCTCAATCGGTTAAAGCAGCGACAAAAAAGAAATAAAAATGGCCTGGTCATGGAGGGGGGTAAATCTTCCGGAGGTCAAGTGGGTAATATAATAATATTTCTCAGCACTGTGTACCGTATTTATCGCGGTATAACGCGCTCCCGCGTATACCGCGCACCCCTAAAGTTGCCCCCAATCCTGTGGAAAAAAAGTTTTTTTTGTACTTACAGTTATGGTGTCTTGCGCGGCGGCCTCGTCGGGTCCGGCGTTCGTCTGCGGCTTCGGGTGTCCTCTTCGTTGGGTCCGGTGTCCTTCTGCGGCTTCGGGTGTCCTCTTCGTCGGGTCCGGCGTCCTTCTGCGGCTTCGGGTGTCCTCTTCGTCGGGTCCGGCGTTCCTTCTGCGGCTTCGGGTGTCCTCTTCGTCGGGTCCGGCGTCCGTCTGCGGCTTCGGGTGTCCTCTTCGTCGGGTCCGGCGTCCGTCTGCGGCTTCGGGTGTCCTCTTCGTCGGGTCCGGCTTTCCTTCTGCGGCTTCGGGTGTCCTCTTCGTCGGGTCCGGGGTCCGTCTGCGGGCTTCGGGTGTCCTCTTCGTCGGGTCCGGTGTCCTTCTGCGGCTTCGGGTGTCCTCTTCGTCGGGTCCGGCGTCCGTCTGCGGCTTCGGGTGTCCTCTTCGTCGGGTCCGGCGTTCCTTCTGCGGCTTCGGGTGTCCTCTTCGTCGGGTCCGGGGTCCGTCTGCGGGCTTTGGGTGTCCTCTTCGTCGGGTCCGGCGTCCGTCTGCGGCTTCGGGTGTCCTCTTCGTCGGGTCCGGCGTCCTTCTGCGGCTTCGGGTGTCCTCTTCGTCGGGTCCGGGGTCCGTCTGCGGCTTCGGGTGTCCTCTTCGTCGGGTCCGGCGTCCGTCTGCGGCTTCGGGTGTCCTCTTCGTCGGGTCCGGCGTCCTCGCGTCCTCCCCGCTCGTTTCCCGCGCCGAGTTTGAATACTGCGCCGACATATACAGAGCGCAGTACACTCGTGTATTGTCGGCAATGCTCGGCAACTCTCGCGCTGACGTCCTGTACGTCCAGGACGTGAGCGCGGAAGGAGGCGAGACTGCCCGAGTGTACTGCGCTCGGTATATGTCGGCGCAGTATTCAAAACTCGGCGCGGGTATCGGCGTATGCAGCGCACCCACGATTTTGCCCTGATTTTCAGGGCAAAAAAGTGCGCGGTATACGCCGATAAATCCGGTAAATGTTTTTGTGGTTTGTCTGGGTCATGCCGGATTCTGGAACTCTCTACCTTCTGTAATGTGTATAGCAGTCCTGAGTGTGTTGTCTGTTTTCTTCCCAGCAATCTCAGACGTTGGAGCCCTGGAAGTTGTATAGTACGGTGTCCTTGCTGTTGGGTCTGGATGTCATCACACTAGGAATCTGGCAGATTGTGGATCCTCTGCAGAGGGATATTGAGGTACGTGAACAGAGGAGGGGGGGGGGGGACACCTCCAAATTGTTTTAATCCAGGAACCCAGTCAAACTTTTCTGGACTATGATGTAAATATGACCTGGGTCTCCATGACATTACCTGGCCGTTAAAGCCGGACATGCATGGGTCAAATTCTTAAAAAAATGTTTTTTTTTAAAATCGTAACTTAGAAATTTAGGGCCAGATTCTTGTAGAATCTGCGGTGGCGTCGCGTAAGCCATTAACACTACGCCGCCGCAACTTACTAAAGCAAGTGCCGTATTCTCCAAGCACTTGCTCCGTAATTTGCGTCGGCGTAGTGTAATTGGCCCGGCGTAAGGCCGCGTAATTCAAAGGGGGCGGCTTGTATTTAAATTAAGCGCGCCCCCGCGCCGATCGAACTGCGCATGCGCCGGGCTTAAAATAGCCCAGTGCGCATGCTCCAGTTCTTGACGGAAAACGTCAATGACGCCGACGTGGGCGTCATTGACGTAAAGTCGTATTCGCGGACTACTTAGGAAAACGACGTAATCGACAGAACAAGCCGACGCTGACCCGACGCCATACTTAACATGGCATACGACGGACCTACGTAAACTTGCCCCTGGTATTAGCAGGGGCAAGTTTACGCTTACGTAAACGTCGTAAATTCTCTGCGTCGTTCGCGCGTACGTTCGGGAATCGTCGTAAATTGCTAATTTACATAAGCGACGGGGAAAACGACGTCAGCGACACCTAGCGGCGGTAAAAAAAATGCATTTAAGATCTGACAGCGTAAGAGCCTTACGCTTGTCAGATCTAAGGGATATCTATGCGTAACTGATTCTAAGAATCAGTCGCATAGATAGGCCGGGCCAGATTAGGACTTACGACGGCGCAAATGGCTTTGCGCCGTCGTAACGCCTTTGAGAATCTGGCCCTTAGTTCAAATTTCGCACCATTAGTGGGGCCGCACCAACAGCCGATTTTCGTGTGGCCATCGAATGTTGGAATTTTTTATGAAAAACACATTTCTAAATCGATGATGAAAGAATTGTGCATGAAATATAATAAAAAAACAAAATCTCTATGATCTCTGACCTGGAAAAGAAGAGGAGGAAGCACTCACATTGCCTCATCTGTAAATGCAGAAAAAAGGGTCCCAACGGGCGACCCAACGTCGGACTTTAAAAGCACAGTAAACAATAAGAATATAGAAAAATACTAATATTTAAAGGGTTAGTAAAGGAAAAAAAAATTTCCTTTAACAAACATGTTATACTTACCTCCACTGTGCAGTTCGTTTTGCACAGAGTGCCCCCGATCCAAGTCTTCTGGGGTCCCTCTGCGGCTGTCTCTGGTCCTCCCCGCAAGTACTGACCACAGTCATGCGAGAGAGCTCGCATGGTGGTGAGTAATTGCGGGCGCGCTCCCGTGATACAGCGAGCGGCCATAGCCGCTCACTGTATCACTCGGCCCCGCCCCTCGCCCCGTACATACACAGGGCTAGATTCAAGTAGCCCGCCGTAAGTTTGTGCGGGCGCAGCGTATCCTACTTGCACTACGCCTCCGCAACTTAGATGGGCAAGTGCAGTATTCACAAAGCACTTGCTCCATAAGTTGCGGCGGCGTAACGTAAATCTGCCGGCATAAGCGCGCCAAATTCTGAAGAGGTGGGCGTGTTTTATGTAAATAAAACACGACCCCACATAAATGACGTCTTTAACGAACGGCGCATGCGCCGTTTGTGAAAGAATCCCAGTGCGCATGCTCGAAATTCCGCCGCAAATCGTCAATGCTTTCGACGTGGGCGTAATTTACGCAAAGCCCTATTCGCGAACCACTTACGCAAACGACGTAAAAATTTCAAAATTCGACGCGGGAACGACGTCCATACTTAACATTGCGTACGCCTCATATCAGCGGGAGCAACCTTACGACGGAAAAAGCCTAACGTAAACGACGTAAAAAAATGCGCCGGGCGCGCGTACGTTTCTGAATCGTCGTATCCAGGTCATTTGCATATTCTACACTGAAATCTACGGCAGCGCCACCTTGCGGCCAGCGTAAATATGCACCCTAAGATACGACGACGTAAGAGACTTACGCCAGTCGGATCTTAGCCTAATTTTGGCGTATCTTGCTTTCTGAATACAGAAAGAAGATACGCCGGTGCAGCTTTGAATTTACGCGGCGTATCTATAGCTACGCCGGCGTAAATTCTTGCTGAATCTAGCCCATTATATGCAAAGGAGCATAAGAAACAGATTTAAAAAAAACATATATATTGTAAAGCAAAATATATATTGAGTGAGCCCTAGTGCATCCACACGTTTCGCTGTTAAGCTTCATCATGACACATTCGGGATTCGTGAATTGCAAAGAGAGGAGGAGACAGGTCTCACTTGCAACAGAGTCAGCTTTATTCAACAGGTAGTCAAAAGACAATAGTATCCATTAGAAACTGGCTCAGGGTAGAGAATTCTCGTAGCCAGAATAAAAGGGCCAGCTATAGGCTCGTCAAGTTGCAAAATATCCTTGTACGATGGTCTCAAACAGGGGAAGGTATCAAAGTCAGTTAAGCAGAGGGCAGCAAGAAACCGTGTATTCTCAAGATATGGAGAGATAAAGTCCCATACTCCGAAATATCAATGGTTAATAGTAGGGTTGTCCCAATACCAGTTTTTTAAGATCGAGTACAAGTACCGATACTTTTTTTCAAGTACTCGCTGATACCGATTATTTGACTACCTGTTGAATAAAGCTGACTCCGTTGCAAGTGAGACCTGTCTCCTCTCTTTGCAATTCACGAATCCTGAATGTGCCCTGATGAAGCTTAACAGCGAAACGCGTTGACGCACTAGGGCTCTCTCAATATATAGATTTCTCTTCAATATATATGTTTTTTACATCTCTTTCTTATGCTCCTTTGCATATTATGTATGTATGTTTCAATAAATATTAATATTTTTCTATATTCTTATTGTTTACTGTGGGCTGGATTCAGATGGGAGTAACGACGGCGTATCTCCTGATAGGCCGTCGTATCTCTGAGTGCGGTCGGACGTATCTATGCGCCTGATTCATAGAATCAGTTACGCATAGATTTCCCTAAGATCCGACTGGTGTAAGTGTCTTACACCGTCGTATCTTAGGCTGCAATATTTACGCTAACCGCTAGGGGCGCTTCCCTAGACTTCCGCGTAGAATATGCAAATTAGGTAGATACGCCGATTCAGAAACCAACGTCCGCCCGGCGCATTTTTTTTACGTCGTTTGCGTTAGGCTTTTTCCGGCGTAAAGTTACCCCTGCTATATGAGGGGTATATGCGGCGTATCCTATGTTAAGTATGGCCGTCGTTCCCGCGCCGAGTTTTGAAAATTTTACGTCGTTTGCGTAAGTCGTTCGCGAATCGGGCTTTGCGTAAGTTACGTTCTCGTCGATACCAATGAGGCTTTGCGGTGTAATTTCGAGCATGCGCACTGGATTTTTTGACAAACAGCGCATGCGCCGTTAAAAAAAAACTTCAAATACGCGGGGTCAAGTGAAATGTAAAAAAAAACGCCCCCAACATCCCCATTTGAATTAGACGGGCTTACGCCGCCACACATACGTTTCGCCGCCGTAAATAAGGACGCAAGTTCTTTCTGCATACGGAACTTGCGCCAAAAGTTACGGCGGCGTAACGTATCAGAGATACGTTACGTAACGTAACATGTGTAATGTATCAGAGATACGTTACGCCCACACAAAGATACACAATTGTATCTGAATCCAGCCCTGTGCCTTTAAAGTCTGACCTTGGGTCGCCCGTTGCGACCCTTTTTTCTGGATTTATCTCTGACCTGGAAAAAAAAGAAGATTCTTTTCTGTAGAAACAGGAGGTGAAATTGAAGGTTTGGTTGGTCGAATTTCGAAAACCAATGGTGGTACCATCAGATTACAAAACGCACAAAATTTCTAATTTTCAAAAGAAAATTTGTTCGGAATTTGAACCCGTGTATGGCCTGCATAATAGAGCCTTCTACAAACACACCATACCATTTACGTATAATGATAAACTGTCATGAATATGCATCAAGTCTGTCTGCTTACCTGATCTCCATGTGTTCATTAGAGGCTGACCCTGCTCTGGTTCCCCTTTTTATCACTTCCTCTTCCTGTATGGCTCCACCCTAGTCCATCCCAGGAAGTCTATATTAACCGTTGCTCTACAGGTCTGCAGTGCTGTTCAACAGTGTTCCTATGCTTAGTTCCTGTCTGCAGTATAGTTGCTAGTTCCTGTTTGCAGAGTGCTTCGTTCATCTTCCGTGTACCGTTTTGGCTTGTTCCCCACTTCCTTGTCTGCCTGTGCCCCTGACTATTTGCATGTCCCACGGTTATCCTTGTCTGCCTGTTGCCCTGACCTCGGCTTGCCCATCACCACGGTTTGTCCTGCTGACTGCTTCCCCTTTCTCCCTGCGGAGTGTGACTTGAGGAATCTCGGGGATGCGACCTGGACCCAGTTGCGGCCAAGACCATCCTTACCATCAAAGGCTCTGGTGAATACAAAACTGGGTCTTAGACTCCGCGCCCTGGGTGATCTTAGGTTCACGCTTCGTCTCTGCTAGCAGTAGTCGGCCATAGGATTCACCACCCTGTGGTGCATCCCTGACCCCTACGGGGTGCACTTGTCACCTGGCTACGGGTGACCTGACATAAACTCATAGCATAAGGCCCATTGTAACTTATTGTACCATAGACGCTGGGCAGGGATTGAGCGTAGCCATTTTGCCAAAATTGCTTTCATAATGAAATTATGTTTTTCACCATCGATTTTGCCGAACTTGAAACTTTTACCCATTCAGCGGCTTAGACCAGTTATTCTTTGGGAAAACAAAAAGCTTAACTCGTCCCTGGTCAGTTTTGTACCACATGTTGTGAGTTGTTTTAATAAAATACAACTGAACCAATGAGGTTTTGATGTTTAATATAAATCTGATATGTGAAGGGACAAAGACGCTTTCCCCGACTTGTTCATTCCCCGACTTGTTCATTCCCCGACTTGTTCATTCCCCGACTTGTTCATTCCCCGACTTGTTCATTCCCCGACTTGTTCATTCCCCGACTTAGTTAATTCCCCGACTTGTTCATTCCCCGACTTGTTCATTCCCCGACTTGTTCATTCCCCGACTTAGTTAATTCCCCGACTTGTTCATTCCCCGACTTAGTTAATTCCCCGACTTGTTCATTCCCCGACTTAGTTAATTCCCCGACTTGTTCATTCCCCGACTTAGTTGGGGTAGGCGGTACACTTTGGTGGGGGTGGGTCAGCCACGCCCTGTGACCTTTGACCTCTGGCAACCCGCCTTTTGACCTTTGGGGGAGGTCCCTGTTCCAATTCCTGAGTCCTAGCCATATTCTTCAATGGGAAACCCTACCCCTAACCCTACCCCTAAACCCTGCAACCCCCGGCTCTCTTCACCTCTCAGACTTGCATATAGTATATTGTATAGACTATTTATAGTAATCATAAAAAATATTTCTAATAAAAAAACAGGAGTTTACTAAAGAAGAGCCTCGTGGAGACCTGGATGTCCTCATCCTCCCTCAGCTGGAACATTGTAGCTCTGTGAAGATGAACACTTGGCTTGGTGAGTTCCATAGTTTCCCAATCTCTTCTCTCATAATTAATTCTGGTATGTCCAGGGGCGGACTAACCATTCGGGCACTGCCCGAGGGCCCCATGCCACTAGGGGGCCCCATCAGGGTTGCCAGCCTCAGTAAAATCAGGCACAGTATGTAAAAATCTGTGTTTTTTTTTACATCTGTCCCTTCCTGACATTCTTTTGGTCTAAAAATCCCAATCCCCGCCTCTCCAGTAACTTTTCACCTGTGTGTGTGTGTGTGTATATTCTGTGTGTATATTCTGTGTGTGTATACTATGTATGAATACTGTATGTGTGTGTGTGTGTATATTGTATGTGTATACTGTGTATGCATACTGTATGTGTGTGTGTATATTGTGTGTCTGTGTGTGTATACTGTGTATGCATACTGTATGTGTATGTGTATATTGTGTGTCTGTGTGTGTATACTGTGTATGCATACTGTATGTGTGTGTATATATATTGTGTGTGTGTATGCATACTGTATGTGTGTGTGTATATATTGTGTGTCTGTGTGTGTATACTGTGTATGCATACTGTATGTGTGTGTGTGTGTGTATATATTGTGTGTCTGTGTGAGTATACTGTGTATGCATACTGTATGTGTGTGTGTATATTGTGTGTCTGTATACTGTGTATGCATACTGTATGTGTGTGTATATATTGTGTGTCTGTGTGTGTATACTGTGTATGCATACTGTATGTGTGTGTGTGTGTGTGTGTGTATATATATATATATATATATATATAGTGTGTCTGTGTGTGTATACTGTGTATGCATACTGTGTGTGTGTGTGTGTGTGTGTGTGTGTGTGTATATTGTGTGTCTGTGTGAGTATACTATGCATGCATACTGTATGTGTGCATATTGTATGTCTGTGTGTGTATACTGTATGTATGTGTGTGTGTGTATATTGTGTGTCTGTATACTGTGTATGCATACTGTATGTGTGTGTGTATATTGTGTGTCTGTGTGTGTATACTGTGTATGCATACTGTATGTGTGTGTGTATATTGTGTGTCTGTATACTGTGTATGCATACTGTATGTGTGTGTGTATATTGTGTGTATGTGTGTGTATACTGTGTATGCATACTGTATGTGTGTGTGTGTGTATATATATATATATTGTGTGTCTGTGTGTGTATAATGTGTATGCATACTGTGTGTGTGTGTGTGTGTGTGTGTGTGTATATATTGTGTGTCTGTGTGAGTATACTATGTATGCATACTGTATGTGTATGTGTGTATATTGTGTGTCTGTGTGAGTATACTGTGTATGCATACTGTATGTGTGTGTATATTGTGTGTCTGTGTGTGTATACTGTGTATGAATACTGTATGTGTGTGTGTGTATATTGTGTGTCTGTGTGTGTATACTGTGTATGCATACTGTATGTGTGTGTGTGTGTGTGTGTGTGTGTGTGTGTGTGTGTATATTGTGTGTCTGTGTGAGTATACTATGTATGCATACTGTATGTGTATGTGTGTATATTGTGTGTCTGTGTGTGTATACTGTGTATGCATACTGTATGTGTGTGTGTGTATACTGTGGCCCCATAATCTTTTGCCTGGGGGCCCCATAATCTCCTATTGCCTGGGGGCCCCATAATCTCCTATTGCCTGGGGCCCCATAAACTCCTATTGCCTGGGGCCCCATAATCTCCTATTGCCTGGGGCCCCATAATCTCCTATTGCCTGGGGGCCCCATAAACTCCTATTGCCTGGGGGCCCCATAAACTCCTATTGCCTGGGGGCCCCATAAACTCCTATTGCTCCAGGGCCCCATGAGTTGTCAGTCCGCCCCTGGGTATGTCCTATATGTTCCACACATGCGTGTTATGATATACGTAGATGTTATGCTATGCTTTCGATCCAGAATTACCTCCTGATATCCCCAATCACTGGTAACATCATACCTTGGATGTTCAACCTCTTCACTGTTCCTTTTTCTTTTTTAGGTATTGTGTACGGTTCCAAGGGTCTTCTTCTTTTGCTTGGCATATTCCTAGCCTACGAGACGAAGAGCGTCTCCACCGAGAAGATCAATGACCATCGCGCGGTGGGGATGGCCATATACAATGTAGCAGTAAGTTTCAGAAATGGTGGGAGACGTGTTCCACGCGTGGTGGTCATGTGGTAAAGTGTGGCTATTCTGGATCAGAGCCCACGCCTTAATATACTCTGTAACCATGGTGAATGTTATCAAAGACCCCAAAATAGCTTTACTTAATGAACCTCTGGAAGGGATAAGTCGACGTACGCAGGCTCTAATTTACTTCATCTTTCTGGTGGCCAAAATAGCTATCGCCACTCCCTGGAAGAAACCTGTGGTTGAGTTGGCGCTAATGAGGCGTAAGCTTATCTGGATAATGACTAATGAAAAGCTGGTCAGCATACATCATGACAATGCTGTCCTAATACAGAGAGTCTGGAATCCATGGATACAATGGCCCAGATTCACAGAGAGCAAGGCGCACATTGCGCAGCCGTAGAGCAAACACTGTACGCTACGCCAACGTAGCGCATAGAGGCAAGCATTGCATTCAGCAAGCCAGTGCTCCCAATGCTCCGCCAGCGTGGCGTGGGTTTCGAAGGTGCACGCCGGCATACGTGAAAGTGGGCGTGAACCCATGCAAATGAGGCGTGACCCCATGCAAATGATGGGCCGAGCGCCAGACAGGTACGTATCATGAACTGCGCATGCGCCGTGACGTGGACGCATGCACAGCTGCGCCTGCTCACAACCACGCCGGCACAACTGCCTAAGCTACGCCGGATCACTGCGTACGCCGTGAACATAACGTACGCCCAGCCAGACACACGTCCAACGCACAATACGCCAGCTTGTGTTCCCTGGTGCAGACCTGAGCATGTCTGTTGCTGGGTTGCACCTCATTTATGGGGAATAACTTTACGCCGGACGTACAACTTACGCGCATCTCGCGTAGCATGCGCACGCACGTTCGTGAATCGGCGTATTTCCCTCATTTGCATGTTTGAATGGCTAATCAATGGGAGCAGCACCATGCGCCCAGCCTATATGTAAGCCCGCCCTACGCCGGTGTGTGCAAGTTACGTCGGCGGGGTGTAGCCTGTTTTTAGGCGCATGTTGGTTTGTGGGTCTGCCGCACACATACGCCGGCGCACATTTGCACTTACGTCGGCGCGACGTGCTATACGTCGGCGTAAGTGCTTGGTGAATCTGGGCCAATATCTTCAAACTCCTACGTAGGGAATACAGTTGAACATCGGATTGTGAGTAACGCGGTTAACGAGCGGTCCGCAATACGAGCACTGTAATTAAAGAAAATCCTGACTTGGTTTGTGAGTGTTGTCTCGCAAAACTAGCAGAATTCAAGCCAAAGTGGTGTGCAATACCGCGTTTGGCCTGAGGTGGGGGGCGCCTGGAGCCGATCGGCGCCGTTCAGAGCGGCTCGAGAAATCTCTGAAATACTCAGTTCTCGAGGGGAGTGTAGAGGAGGGCGGGGAATCTACTGACATCACGACTCCACCCACAGAGCTCCAGACAACAGATCCACCCACAGAATCTTCAGTTTTTCAGTTCTTATAACAGACAGAGGGGAGACATGTGACAGATAAGGACACATGCAGGAGGCATCTATATCCGTATAGATCAGTACTGTGGCAGTAGATTAGAAAGGATGAGAGGGGCTTTACATCCACTTTAATTACAAACCTTTATAATCACTTTAAAGTATTTTTTGTATAATTTTCCTTTCAGGGGGTGGGGCAGGGGGTGTGTCCTATGCATACATACTTTTGCAAATAGGTGTCCCTCATTCCCATTTTTAAAAGTTGGGAGGTGTGCTAATCGCTAGATTAGCGGGAAATAGAGCGAGAGTACGTTTTAGGAGAAAACTCAAACAAATGTGAACACAAAATTCAAGAAATTACCAGGGAAGCAACGCCTCAAAGGGGTAGCAGTGCATTTGTATGTGGTGGGTGAGAAGCACCTTACATAAAAGTCGTGACTTTGTGGTTCACAGAGCCCTGAAGAAGGAGGTACTTTGATCCCCATAAACATGTCCGCTGTATATTTACTTGGCTACCAATAGAAATTGAGCTTCTAACCATCAAGTCATATGACTATTCATGTAGGGAGTTCCTCACCCACCACACACCCACTCAAGAAATAATCTTCCCCTTTCTTTTATCCTTTTTCTTTAGGTCTTGTGTCTAATAACTGCGCCAGTCACCATGATCCTCAGTAGTCAACAGGACGCCTGCTTTGCATTCGCATCTTTGGCCATCGTCTTTTCGGCCTACATAACCCTAGTTGTCCTCTTCGTACCTAAGGTAAGGAGCACCATGAGCTGGGATTCCAATGGTCCTTTTAACCACTTCCCGCCCGGCCTATAGGCGATTTACGTCCGGGAAGTGGTTTTGAAATCCTGACTGGACGTCCTGCAGGATTTCATGCCGCGCACGCCCCTCCTAGGGGGGGGGTGAATACTTTTGCAAGGCACATATCTCCTTTGTTTTATAGTTTGTTCCATGCCGATAAACAAATCCTTTTTCCACAAATGTTCTGGAATAAAACTATAATTCATGCTTGGTGGCCCTTAGAGAACGATCTTGAGAAATAAACCAAAGGAAGAGAGTAAAGAAAAGATCGATGAGCGCAATTAGAGAAACAACAGGTATAGGGGGAGGGGGATGCCGTCAAATAAAACCTGTTATGGAATAAATATAAAGGCTTGAAAATGTGACTTGCTTGGCTGCCATGCTGGTCCTTTGAACAAGTGGGCTGGTCAGTTGGACTGTTGGAGAAGAGGTAAGTATTGGGCACGCTAGTTAGTTCCCCTTTGAGGCTCATTCACACCTTAGCGTAGCGGTAACCCGTTTGCGTTTTTTTTTTTGTCCTTTTCACGGGTTAACTCGCATTTACTTGCGCAACAAACCCCTCCCAAATATAGCTCCAGAAATGTATTGGTCGCGGAACGTTGGCCTTTTATTCAAGGTGCATTTTGGCACGTTTGTAGCGCGTTTTTTTCACGCAACATGTGCGTATCTGCTACCTGCGCTTGGGGGGGCCTTTGCCAATTAATGGCAGCGTGACACGCGATTGCAGTGCATTTCTAAGGCGCACAGCAAAGCGCAAATCACAGGTGTGAATGCGGCCTACGGGTCAGCTCCTGCTGGCGGTCAGAGCTTTAAAGGGGTTGTAAAGGTCCAATTTTTTTTTCCCTAAATATCTTCCTTTACCTCAGTGCAGTCCTCCTTCACTTACCTCATCCTTCCATTTTGCTTTTAAATGTCCTTATTTCTTCTGAGAAAGCCTCACTTCCTGTTCTTCTGTCTGTAACTCCACACCGTAATAGGAAGCTTCATCCCTGGTGTGGAGTGTCGTGCTTGCCCCTCCCTTGAGGGGGCAAGCAGGAGAGTCAGGACGCTCTCTACATTGCAGATAGAGAAAAGAGCTGTGTGTTAGTTGGCATCCTGACTCTCCTGCTCGCCCCCTCAAGGGAGGGGGCGAGCATGACACTCCACACCAGGAAGAAAGCCTCGCATTACTGTGTGGAGTTACTGACAGAAGAACAGGAAGTGAGGATTTCTCAGAAGAAATACCGTATTTATCGGCGTATACCGCGCACTTTTTTGCCCTGAAAATCAGGGCAAAATCGTGGGTGCGCGGTATACGCCGATACCCGCTTTCCCGCGCCGAGTTTGAATACTGCGCCGGCATATACCGAGCGCAGTACACTCGTGTATAGTCGGGCAGGCTCGGCTCCTCTCGCGCTCACGTCCTGGACGTACAGGACGTGAGCGCGAGAGTAGCTGAGCCTGCCCGACTATACACGAGTGTACTGCGCTCGGTATATGCCGGCGCAGTATTCAAACTCGGCGCGGGAAACGAGCGGGGATGACGCCGCAGAAAGACGCCGGACCCGACGAGGCCGCCGATGGATGCCGCGCAAGACACCAAAACTGTAAGTACAAAAATATTTTTTCCACAGGAATGCGGGTCCACTTTAGGGGTGCGCGCTATACGCTGGAGCGCGCAATACCCCGATAAATATGGTAAGGACATTTGAAAGCAAAATGGAAGGATGAGGTAAGTGAAGGAGGACGGCACTAAGGTAAAGGAAGATATTTAGGGAAAAAATTACCTTTACAACCCCTTTAAAGGAATACACAGCTTCATTATATGGCGTTTTTTTTTTTTTTTTATCCGCCTATAATTAAGCTGTAACACAAGATATTATTTTTAATTAGGCCGGAGCTCCCAATTAAGGTTGTTTACACCAAATGAGGGACGGCCGTTCCTTCAGAGCTGCGATTATTGACTTAACCCCTCTGGTAACATTGAAACGTGTACCGGTGACACTTGCGCAAATTTTTTTTTTACAGGCTGCAGTTGCCATGGTGACGGCTTATTAGCTTTTACCTATATCACATGGGTTATAAAGTAAATAAATAAGCGGGATTCATAGCTCCGCGGGGATCCCTGTAACCAGGAAACCAGCAGAGAGGTCGGAGGTCGTACAGGCGCCCAGTGCTATTTATAAACGCACGGCAGTATACGGTGCGGACACCATGATGACTTAAAGGGGAACTACACTCTTCATCATGTTATAGAGCAATGGGTCCCCAAACTAGTCAGTGTAGGGGCCACATCACAAATTGCAGGCTGAAAAAATGAGTTTAATACAGGAATAAAATGTATATAAATGAATGTTTTTGTTTTTTTAATCAGCATGATATGATAAAAGAAAGAACTTCAGAAAAAACATGCAAATAAATTCCAAATAAATTTGAGCAAGGTTGAACAAAAATAAATTCAGTCTGCAGCTTTCCTATCAATTCCCCATTAGAACAGGGTCCCTATCAGCGTCCTCCCTTACATCAGGGTCCCTCATTATATCAGGGTCCCCATCAGAGTTGCCCTTCACATCAGGGTCCCCATCAGAGTTGCCCTTTCACATCAGGGTCCCCATCAGAGTTGCCCTTTCACATCAGGGTCCCCATCAGAGTTGCCCTTTCACATCAGGGTCCCCATCAGAGTAGCCCTTCACATCATTGTCCCCACCAGAGTCCCCTCCTTAACATCAGAGTCCCTATTAGAGTCACCCCTTACATCAGAGATTCCACTCTCTTTAGGCTCCCCATCAAAGCCCCCCCTTGCATTAGGCTCCCCATCAGAGCCCCCCCCTAACATTGGGGTTCCCCATAAGACTTTCTATAAAAATCCTCCCTTACTGCATGGTTTTCACTAGAGTCCCCCCACTACATCAGGGTCCCCATCAGAGCCCCCTCTACACCCCTTACATCTTGGTCCCCAACAGATTTCCTCCATACATTAGGGTCCTCTCCCTAACATCAGAGTCACCCCTTACATCAGAGATTCCACTCTCTTTAGGCTCCCTATCAGAGGCCCTCCCTTACATTGGGGTTCCCCATAAGACTTCCTATAAAAATCCTCCCTTACTGCATGGTTTTCACCAGAGTCCCCTCATTACATCAGGGTCCCCATCAGAATCCTCCCTAATAGCGTCTCCGTTACAGTTTCCCCTAACATCAGCGATCCCACTCTCTTTAGGGTCCCCATCAGAGCCCCCCTACACCCCTTACATTAGAGTCCCCATCAGAGCCCCCCTTACATTAGGGTCATCATCAAAGCCCCCCTTTACATTAAGGTCCTCTTCAGCCTTCCCATAAAATGCTCTCCTACTGCAGAGTCTCCACCAGAGTCCCCCAATTACATCAGGGTGTCCCCATCATAATCCTCCTTAACACTAGAGTCCCCATCAGAGTCCTCCCTACATCAAGGTCCCCATTAAAGCCCCCCCCCCCACATCAAGGTCCCCATTAAAGCCCCCCTAAAATTAGGGTGCACATCAAAGTTCCCATTAAAATTCTCCCTAACATCAGAGATCCCACACCCATCAGTGTCCCCCCTTGCATCTCAGTCCCTCCTTACTTCAGAGCCCCCATCCGAGTCCTACCTTACATGAGAGTCACCCCCTCACTTCAGAATCCCAATCAGTGTCCCCTCTAACATCAGAACACCCCCCTTTTATTTCAGGGGCACCATCAGAGTCCCCTATATAAACTACTGATCAAACATTTTAGAACACCCCTATTTTTCCAGTTGTTATTGAAATTTACAGTTTAAAGCAGAGTTCCACCCAAAAGTGGAACTTCCACTTAATCCCCCCCCCCCCCCCTCATCTGGTGTCACATTTGGCACCTCTCAGGGGGAGGGGGGACGGGGACCTGTTTTTGACTTCCGTGAACCCAGCCCCCTCCTCCTTTCTCCACCATCGGGCCAGCCAAGAAGCGCAGCTTTGCGCATGCACAGTTGGGAACCGGCTGTAAAGCCGAAAGGGTTCACTGCCGGGTTCCCTCACCTGGAATGGTAGCGGCTGCACCCGACAGTCGATCCGCAGATCGGCTAGAGGGCCGACATCGCTGGCTCCTGGGACAGGTAAGTGTTCATATATTAAAAAAGTCAGCAGAATTTGTAGCTGCCGACTGTTAATTTTTCTTCCCCAAGGCGTTACCCAAACCAGCTCAATGGTAGTGCAGTGGAACCTTGGATTAATCCATTCCAGGAGAATGCTCGTAATCCAAAGCACTCGCATATCAAAGCGAATTACCCCAATGAAGTCAATGGAAACAAATTTAATTTGTTCTGCATTGACTTCTATTGCATGTGGCCAGAGGTGGAGGGGGCGCCAGAGAGCCTCGGAAGTACTCAGAGACAGCTCGGCTGAACTCGGAAAGACTCAAAAACACTCGTAAAAAGAGTGTCACTGGCGCCCCCACATCTCTGGCTAGATGCAGTACTGCACACCGCAGAGGCTTGAATCCTGCTTGTTTTGCGAGAGACAACACTCGCAAGCCGAGTCAGGGTTAACCACTTGAGACCCGCGCTATTGACAAAAGACGTCAACAGCGCGGCTCTCAAGTGCCAACTGGACGTCTTTGGACGTCATTTCAAGTGCAGTACCCGCGTGCGCCCCTGGGGGGCGCACAGCGGGTAAACACTGTCCCAGCGAATCGCTGGGAAGCCGATGCGTGTATCTGGCGGCCGCGATGTCCGCCGGGTACACGCGATCGTCGGTGACACAGCAGGACGTGGATCTCTGTGTGTAAACACAGAGCTCCACGTGCCGTCAGAGGAGAGGAGACCGATCTGTGTCCCTTGTACATAGGGACACAGCATCGGTCACCTCCTCCAGTCACCCCCCTCCCCCCACACAGTTAGAACACACCCAGGATACACATTTAACCCCTTCCTCACCCCCTAGTGTTAACCCCTTCACTGCCAGTCACATTTATACAGTAATTAGTGCATTTTTATAGCACTGATCGCTGTATAAATGTGAAAGGTCCCAAATTTGTGTCAAAAGTGTCTGATACGTCCGCCGCAATATCCCAGTCCCAATAAAAATCGCAGATCGCCGCCATTACTAGTAAAAAAAAAAATCATAATTCTGTTCCCCATTTTGTAGGCGCTATAACTTTTGCGCAAACCAGTCGCTTATTGCGTTTTTTTTTTTTTTTTTTTACAAATATACGTCGAAAAATACGTATCGGCCTTAACTGAGAAAAAAATAGTTTTTTTAAAAAAAAAATTGGGATATTTATTATAGCCACAAGTAAAAAATATATATATATTTTTAAAATTGTCGCTCTTTTTTTGTTTATAGCGCAAAAAATAAAAACCGCAGAGGTGATCAAATACCACCAAAATAAAGCTCTATTTGTGGGGAAAAAAAGGACGCCAATTTTGTTTGGGAGCCACGTCGCACGACCGCGCAATTGTCAGTTAAAGCGACGCAGTGCCGGAAGCTGAAATTTCGCCTGGGCACGAAGGGGGTTTATGTGCCCAGTAAGCAAGTGGTTAAAAAAAAAAAAAAAGTTGCTCGTCTTTCAAAAATGTTGTAAACCCCGTTACTCGTAAACCAAGGTTCCACTGTACTGCACTATGGATGTACCTTTTTATCTGAAGTCTACAATCTCTAATCACTTGAAATGACCACAGGTGTATCTTTCACAAGACAAGGCCGCAACCGTTTTATTTTCTTGTCAAGAACGTTTTTTTTTTACAATTCAGAATACAAATGTGTTTTGCAAATGCTGACACCAAGCTTTATTGATTTTTGTAAAGTGCGATTTTTTTTTAACGATCCACTTTAAGCCAAATGAGTCTTTTGAGAAAATTGGATTCATGTGGGTTTGTTTAGTTGATGGCTCTCTCTTGTGGTCGGGTAGCCAATTAAGGCTCATTTGCATATTTTTGCGGTGCGTTAACGTGGCATTGCGTTTTGGCGGTCTATTGAAAATAACATTTGTAACACAATAAAGCACAATGAGCTATAATGTGTTGCCTTAGTGCATTGGAGTGCCTTTCAGAATGAATGACACCACAATGCAGCAATGCGTGTAAAGTGCGGGGTGTGGTGACACATGCGTTACTGCAATTCAAACATATTAATGATTCCCTAAAGTAGATATTAACCCTAGTTGAATAACATTTAGTTTGCAAAAACATTTTTTATTTAACCACTTAAGACCCGGACCATTATGCAGCTAAAGGACCAGGCCCCTTTTTGCGATTCGGCACTGCGTCGCTTTAACTGACAATTGCGCGATCGTGTGACGTGGCTCCCAAACAAAATTCCTTTTTTTCCCCACAAATAGAGCTTTCTTTTGGTGGTATTTGATCACCTCTGCGACAGAGTCCGCCTCGTGTGGAAGGGGCCTAAGTGTTACAAGGTCTCAGGTGTAAATGGGGAGCAGGTGTGTTAAATTTGGTGTTATCGCTCTCACTCTCTCATACTGGTCACTGGAAGTTCAACATGGCACCTCATGGCAAAAAACTCTCTGAGGATCTGAAAAAAATAATAATTATTGCTCTACATAAAGATGGCCTAGGCTATAAGAAGATTGCAATGACCCTGAAACTGAGCTGCAGCACTGTGGCCAAGACCATACAGCAGTATAACAGGACAGGTTCCTCTCAGAACAGGCCTCACCATGGTCCACCAAAGTAGTTGAGTACACGTGATCAGCGTCATACCCAGAGGTTGTCTTTGGGAAATAGACGTATGAGTGCTGCCAGCATTGCTGCAGATGTTGAAGGGGTGGGGGAGTCAGCCTGTCAGTGCTCAGACCATACGCTGCACACTGCATCAAATTGGTCTGCATGGCTGTTGTCCCAAAAGGAAGCCTCTTCTAAAGATGATGCACTGATAGGCTTTCCGAGTACAGTCCTCAGGCTGTAGTCGGCTTCCAGGAAACTTCCAGGAAACTTATATAAGGGACGTACGGGTCGTGCGTTCCTTAGATAAGACTGACAGGCGTCTCAGCCAATCAGGTTCTGGTTACCGGTAACCTGATTGGCTGAAGCGCCATCGAGGGCGGGAGAAGACATTGAGGGACGTGGGAGGATGGCTGACCCCCAGAAAGGTAAGTGCCGGGCAGGGGGGCATTTTCCAGGGCACAGTGGCGACAATGGGCACAGTGGCGACAATGGGCACAGTGGCGACAATGGGCACAGTGGCATCAATGGGCACAGTAGCATCAATTGGCACAGTGGCGACAATTAAATGGCACAGTGGCGACAATTAAATGGCACAGTGGCGACAATTAAATGGCACAGTGGCGACAAAGGGCACAGTGGCGACAATTGGCACAGTGGCTGCGTTTGATGGCATGGCACAGTGACTGCATTTGATGGCATGGCACAGTGACTGCATTTGATGGCATGGCACAGTGGTGACAATTGATGGCACAGTGGCTGCGTTTGATGGCATGGCACAGTGGTGACAATTGATGGCACAGTGGCTGCATTTGATGGCATGGCACAGTGTCTGTGTTTGATGGCATGTAACAGTGGTGACAATTGATGGCACAGTGGCTGCATTTGATGGGCACAGTGAGGCTGCAATTGTTTTTTTGTTTTTTCTTTCGTTTGCGCACCAGCCGCCACTGGTCACTATGCTGGGACTATATACTCCCAGCACAAAGGGAGATACACAAATCATTTACAAAAAGGAAAAAAAATATTACAAGTGAGTATTGATTTTTTTCTGCGATCTTTACCTGCAATTTTTTTTTAGTTGATGACGGGGTCTCTTTAAGCGCTATAAAAAAAGTTGTTGTTTTTGACTGCTTTTAGTTGACATGTGATCTTCATGTGTTTCTCCAGATGAGAAGACTTATCACCCGGGGAGAGTGGCAGTCTGAGCAGCAGGATACTCTGAAGACGGGATCATCCACCAATAATAATGAAGAGGAAAAGTCCCGTCTACTGGAGCGGGAGAACCAGGAACTGGGCCGGATTATCGCTGAGGTGAGCGACAGAACGGACTACCCCAAAAAATACAGCCAAATGTTACTTTGATAAAATTGATAAAAACAAGGCCCTATTAACCACTTAAGCCCCGAGCCTCTTTCTGAGATATAGGGCCGGATTCAGAGACATCGGCGCATCTTTGTGCCAGCGTAGCGCATCTCATATGCGCTGCGCCGACGTAACATTGAGAGGCAAGCTGAGTATACACAAAGCACTTGCACCCATAGTTGCGCCGGCGTAACGTAAATAGGCCAGCGTAAGCCCGCCTAATTCAAAGTAGGCAAGTAGTGGGCGTGTTGTATTATAATGAATCGCGACCCCATGTAAATGCATGGCCGATCGAACGGCACATGCTCAGAATCACGTCGA
>NC_053497.1:170783486-170787362 GCF_905171775.1 Rana temporaria
GAGTGCATAAAGATGCGGTTCACTCATGTTATCTGATCACCCGAGTCCTGGATTACTCAGCATATTATGGTCACACAGAGACGTTGCATCGCATTAAAAGGCTTAATTGCATAAAATTGCTGGATCGCACAGTGGTGCTCGATCATACAAGAATCCTTGGTCCCACAAGGGTACTTGTCCGCACAAGAGTGCTTAAGATGCATAGATGTTGGATCGCATGAAAATGTGCTGAATCGCCATAAGAATGCATGTTTGCCCCTCGAGGGTTTGACTTAGGGAAGCATTATAATTAGGTTTCCTTAATTATAACAGGATTCCTTGGCCTTATCATAGGCGCATACTTGTTTGCAGGATGCTTGTCCATAGCTCACCTGCTATATGTATGCGTGTATACAGCACGCCCCTTTTTTTAGTGTGTTTGCGGAAAAACATATCTTATGAACTCCACGCTTCTATGAAACACACGCTTCCATAGAGGCATATGGCATTAAAGGTTGCCACATGCACAAAGGGGGGAGCTATTTGCATGTGTGTTTATTTACAAGGCTGCTAGGGCCCGCCTCTAGCAGGGCTAAAGGCCCCAGGGGGGTGTAAAGCAGTAATGTCATTCCGAGGCCCAAACCCGTGCTGACAGATCAGTCCAGTAGAACTGAATGCGCTGAGATGGTTCCAGCCATCGGGAAAAGTTCCTTCAAGCACTGCGCAGGTGCAAACTTGCTGACGAAAATCCCCGAACGGCGGCCGGCATCCAGGGCGACGTGGATTGTGAGGTAAGTGGCCAGTCGGCCTCACGTCCTTGCTGCGCTCGGCCTCCTGGCTCTTTTTTTAACATCCCTCCAATCCACGGGGAATGTTAAAGAATGAGCTGGATGCCGGGCGAGGTTCGGGGATTTCCGTCGGGAAGTTTGCGCTGCGCAGTCAGTGGAGGAACTTCCCCCATAGGGGAACATTGAGGACAATTACACCGGCATGACAGGGTAACAGAAACATTACAAGCCAGGGGGGGAGTGGTTAGGGGAGAGGACATTGGTGGGGGAGGAGAAGCTATAAATTCCTCCTCCCTCCTTTCCCGGGTAACACATGGTGTGGGGAGAAAAGTTCAGGTAGGATTGCTGCTGGGGATTCGTGTGCTTTGCCAGAACCGTCGGGGGGGGGGGGGGGGGGGGACAGCCTGCTTGCCCATATTGCTCAGGCAGGATTGCTGCTGGGGAATTGATTGCTTTGCCAGAACCGTCAGGGGGGGACAGCCTGCTTGCCCATATTTGTGCATAGGCCGGGTGGCTCTGGAGGGGTGATTTCAGCCGTTTGGGAGCCGCTCCTCGCACACTTTGCCAGGCCGATCGCACCGCCTGTGGGGGGGGGGGTCACTCGAGCACGGCGCTTGCGGCCTAGTAGCGGCGCCCCCCCTGGGCCATCCACCTGGGAAATTAGTTAGGTGGGGGGCCTTACTGGGTCCCCCCCTCATAATAACTTCGGCCGCGGCGCTTGCGGCCTAGTGGCGGTGCCCCCCCCCTCTGGCCTTCCACCATGCACATCTGCAGGGAGGGGAGCCCGCGATCGTGTCGCCTGTTCCGGGGGGGGAGATCACTCGGGCGCGGCGGGGGGGCCCCGGTGACAGCGCCAGGCGGTGGTGCGGTTCGGGGGGGTCAGCTCGGGGGGGGGGGGGGGCTCCAAGGCGGCAGCCAGGCCCACCTGTACGGGAAGAGCAGAATGCTGCGGGCTCCAACCCTGGTTGTGCACCGGAGGTCCCGGAGTCTCGGCGGGGGAAATCTGTCCCAGCGGTGGCTATAGCCCCTCACCACCCGAAGCTAGCCACCTCCAATCCAGCCCAGGAGAGAGTGGGGGAGAGGGACAAGGCAGCGGGAGTTGCAGAGGCCTGGCACCCTAAAAAAAAAAAAAAAATCCGGAGGGGGCCTGAGGGCGCAGTGGGAGTGCATACTGTACGCTGACATCTATGGGAGCGCCACCTAGCGGCCAGCGTGAGAATGCACCCTAAGATACGACGGCGTAAGAGACTTATGCCAGTCGTTTCTTAGGCTAAAGTCGGTGTATCTAGCTTTCTGAATACAGAAAGTAGATACGCCGGCGCTACTTTGGATACGTATCTATGGATACGCCAGCGTAATTGCTCTCTGAATCTACCCCCATGTTGCCCACGGGCCCTTCATTATACCTTTTCTAGACTGTCTTATAACCAAAGGATTTATCCTCTCCATCTCTCCTTGGTGACCTTTTAAAGTGAAAGAGAATCCCAAAATTGTGGGTTGTTACCAAAGAAGGAATATCTTTCAAGGGTGGAACAATAGTTCCAGTGACCCCCCCTCTCACTTCCTGTTTTGGCGATGGGATGGGAAGTAATTGGGAAATCTCCCCCCCCCATTAGACACAAAGGAAAAAATAACAGACTGGGAGGTTATCTGTATTAGGACAGGTTCATCCAGCAGGCAAAGATTTGGAACTGCGCCCCCTCCCTCACAGAATGGGTACCTTACCGCCCTGCATTCCATAATCTGCCCCCTTGCCCTGCTGCAGCCAGGGCAACTGACCCCTCATTGCCTCCCTCCCTTTCTTGTCCTTGACCCTTTTGGGTTATAACCCTTGTATAGGTTCATCCAAAAATAAAAATACATGTTGCCCCCCTCTTGCCCTGCCCCTTGTCCTGTGGGTTATATAACCCTTATATATATTCCATCTAAAAGAAAATACGTTTTGTCCCTCTCGGGCACACCCCTTGTCCCAGCCCTGTGGGTTATAACCCTTATACTCCATCCAAAAGGAAATACGTTTTGTCCCTTAGGGTTATAACACTCATATACTCCATTGTAACAAAGGATTTAAGTTTTGTCCCCTCTCGCCCACCCCTTTTTCCGACAATGTGGGTTATAACCCCCCAATATACTCCATCCAAAAGGAAATGCGTCTTGTCCCTCCCCGCCCAAGTTCTTGTCTCGGCCTTTTGGGTTATTTCCTTTTTGCTGGAGTATATGAGTGTTATACTTTTTTTCATTCTCTCGCCCACCCCTTGTCTGGCCTGTGGGTTATATCCCTCATTTACCTCCATCCAAAAGTAACACGTTTTTCCCCTCGCCCACCCCTTGTTCCCGCAATGTTGGTTGTAACCTTCATATACTCCATCCAAAAGAAAATACGTTTTTCCCTCTCTCGCCCACCCCTTGTCTCCGCCCGGTGGGTTATAACCCTCATATACTTCATCCAAAAACAAAAAAATGTTGGCCGTCTTGCCTGCCCCTTGTCTCGGTCCTATAGGTTATATCCCTCATGTACTCCATCCAAAAGGAAATATGTTTTGTCCCTCTCACCCACCCCTTGTCCTGGTCTTTGGGTTATAACCCTTATACTCCTTCCAAAAGGATATGTTTTGTCCCTCCTCCCCAACCCCTTATTTCCACAACGTGAGTTATAACCTTCATCTACTACTCCATCCAAAAGGAAATAGGTTTTGTCCCTCTCACCCAACCCTTGTTTCGGCAATGTGGGTTATAACCCTCATATACTCCATCCAAAAGAAAATACATTTTTCCCCTCTTGCCCACCTCTTGTCCCAGTCCTGTGGATTCTAACCCTGATATACTCCATACAAAAGGATATGTTTTATCCCTCTCGCCCACCCATTGTCCCTGCCCTGGGGGTTATAACCCTTGTATCCTTCATCCAAAAGAAAATAAATATTTTCCCTCTTGCCTGCCCCGTGTCTCAGCCCTGTAGGTTATAACCTTCATCTACTCCAGCCAAAAGAAAATAAGTTTTGTCTCTCTCCCCCCACCCCCTTGTCCTGGCAATGTGGGTTATAACCCTCATATACTCCATCCAAAAAGAAATATGTTTTGTTCCTCTGACCCAACCCTTGTCCTGGCC